>NC_031982.2:35645889-35945889 GCF_001858045.2 Oreochromis niloticus
CTAAAATGTTTGTTCGCAGAGAAAAGACACAGGCAGACTACGCTAACGACATGTGATGTTACAACACTAGTGAAATATTAGTGTCATTTCATTCTTTTCAAAGGTTTATTTGCATGACGCACAAACAGACACAATTGAAAGGTACAAATGTGTTGTGCATGAAACGAATTCAAACGTGCTGCAGATGTGTGTCACAAGTTGATCTGGCTGTAGGCTGTGGCACTTGGCCAGAGGTGGCGCTGGTTGACTCGACTCCATGTTAGTGCACAAAGTAAACTGCTCGCTTTAGTTGTGAAGCAAAAACGCTGAATTCGGAGAAATAAACCGTGCGAGGGGAACGATAACGACGACAAGAGTCTCCCGATCGTTTACTCTTGGTGTCCTGTGAACAACATCGGCGTGGTGTTAATTGTTTGCTGTTTTCGCGATCGCGTCGCGCGTGAGGATATCACCAGGTAAACTCGCCACATTTTTAAACATTTTGTTGTTCAACAGCATCAAGACTGACGGAGTGTGTTTGAGAGAACCTCACAGGTGACACATTTGGCGTTTTTTTGCTGTTTTGTCGGTAGCAGCTCCTGAAACGCAAGACTGCCACACATCTGTTCGACCAACGCCAGTTGATCTAAACGCCAGTAGATCTGGAACACCGGCAGCCGCTTCGGGTCTCTCCTCTTGCCTCCCTTTTCCTTCATCCACCTGCTGGCCTCCACCATTTGCTAATGTTACTGAATCTGTGGAAGCTCCGCGATATCCACCACACGAAGTAACGAATAACGAGCCTATCTAAATCCCAGTAACAAGTAACGCGTTCCTGGTTTTGGCATAATAACTAGTTACCGTCAGTGATGGGAATAACGGCGTTACAAGTAATGGCGTTACTAACGGCGTTACTTTTTTCAGTAACGAGTAATCTAACTAATTACTATTCCTATCGTTACAACGGCGTTACAGTTACTAACAAGGAAACGCGGTCCGTTACTATTTTTCAACAAACAGACGGTTGAAGCTGTGTTCATCTTACCGCATCTTATATCAGTTGCACGGAAGTAGCTGTAAGTAATCTGGACGCTACAGCTTTAAGCAGCTGCGCGCTCCCGCGGACGGTAATCACGATCACTGTCTAGCACAACAGCTGGAGCTCAGGGGGCAAAACAATCGAGTGCTGCTGTTTGACTGAGGAAGAATAAAGTAGTCGTGGTAAGTCAATCACATGACCACTTAAAGACAAAGCAACAAGGTGCCAGTTTTTAAATTGTGTCGATAGGCCACGTAAAACCAGAGTCATGATAAACAAGATATACGCGGCGTTTTTTCCTCAATAGTGGGACGTGTCCAGTGGAACATGGTGTGTAATATTCACCTGGCAGGGTCCCGTGTGCCCCGAGGGGGGCTTCTGGTCCTGTTTTCACATAGCTGCATGCTGTTCTCGTCTCTGGCAGAGAGTAAGTGTCCTCATTTACACCTTAGCTTTATCATCATCCAATAAAGCATTGAGCTTCATGAGTATGTTGACACAAAGTGCATTTTATGCTGTAATTAGTGCAGTGATCAGTGGCTCACCTGCAGCAGATTTCAAGGAGCTCTGTTCATTTAAAGGAATGATTATAGATATTAATGTTCAACTTATTGCACTAATTTGTTGCACTTTGACTGATTACATGAAGAGAACAAACCTTCATGCCGTCCAGTGTGTAGAACAGACTCACACTGCACAGCAGAAAGTGCTCCAATAGACTTTTACTTTTGTGTTACCTCTGGGTGTCAGAGACAGGCAGGCAGCACCGCCCTGTGGGGACGGGGTTGGGGACCTCACCTATACTGCTGTCATAGGGTCACTGTAATATGTAAGAGCCCAACCCCTCCTGTTTCCCACCTGACTATGGAAACTGCTCCATCCTTTAAAGTATGTATCCTGTTGTTTTTTGTGGTGTCTAAGCTGTCAGGTCATACATTTAAAAGGATTTCCTAAACTTCTTTAGACTAAAAAGATGTTGATTTAGGTTTTTTAAAACCTACTTAGAACCCAAACACTGGGCAAAAACATGGAGTGCAGAAGAGTCTGATGCCAGCTGTTCTATTGAATGTACAAGTTCAACAAAAACAGGGAGTTCACCTGAAGCTCGTTCGTTCATAGCGTAAATTTGAAACACCAATATTTCCCAATTTGTGTCCAAATCATGTTTGACAAACAGTTCCATATTTAGATGTGCTTATACTTTATTTCTATACGTTCTTTGATCAATGTGTCGATATACAGGATGTTGTTTGTTTGGAGACAAACTACAGAACAACTCCACTGCGACCTTTGACCTCACGCTGTGTTATTCTGCTCTTCTATGGTCACATGTTAAATACACGTGCTCTGTGTGTGTCAGAGTGACCTGTGTGACCTGCATTTACCGCCCAGTAGCCCTCACCCCCATCATCACTAAGTGCTTAGAGCAGCTGGTCTTAGCACACTTCAAATCCTGTCCCCCCCCCACCCTGGACCCCCCCACCAATTTGCATACTGCCAGAACAGGAGCACAGAGGATGCAGTCTCCATCGCACTGCACTCTGTCCTCTCACACCTGGACAACAACAACACCTACGCCAGAATGCTGTTTATAGACTTCAGTTCAGCGTTCAATACAATCCACCCCTCACAACTCATCAGGAAACTGACAGACCTGGGCATCAGTTCCCTCATCTGCAAATGGTTACTGGACTTCCTGACCAACCGCCCCCAGCATGTCCGGCTGGATAACCGCTGCTCATCTACAATCACAATGAACACCGGGGTACCACAAGGCTGTGTGATGAGCCCTTTCCTCTACTCCCTCTTCACCCACGACTGCAGACCTGCTGATGGTTCCAACACCATCATTAAGTTTGCAGATGACACCACGGTGATTGGCCTCATCAGCGACAACGATGAGACCGCCTACAGGGAGGAGGTGGATCGTCTGGCTGAGTGGTGCGACACAAACAACCTGCTGCTTAACACTGAGAAGACTAAGGAGCTCATCGTGGACTACAGGAGGAATGCTGACCCACATCCACCCATCCACATTAAGGGGACGGCTGTGGAGCGTGTGAGCAGCTTCAAGTTCCTGGGAGTCCACATCTCTGAGGATCTCACCTGGACGACCAACTGCTCCAAGCTGGTCAAGAAGGCTCACCAGCGCCTCTTCTTCTTGAAGACTCTGAGGAAGAACCACCTGTCCTCAGACATCCTGGTGAACTTCTACCGCTGCACCATCGAGAGCATCCTGACCAACTGTATAACAGTCTGGTACGGGAACTGCTCTGCCTCGGACCGGAAGGCGTTGCAGAGGGTCGTGAAAACTGCCCAGCGCATCGCCGGAGCACCACTTCCTGCCATAAAGGACATCTACAGGAAGCGGTGTCTGAAAAGGGCTGGGAAAATCATCAGAGACCCCAGTCACCCATCACATGGACTCTTCACCCTCCTGCCCTCTGGGAGGCGCTACAGGAGCCTCCGGACTAAGACCACCAGGTACCGGAACAGCTTCTTCCCCACAGCTGTCAGACTCCTGAACTCTGCCTCCTGACATCTGACCCACGTTAAACTCATGGACTGAACATACACACACCCACAACCACTAGCACTTTACCACTACTGTATAGTTCTGTGTAGATAATCATTCTGTACATACGATAATTTTTAATCCCACAACTGTTTATAACTTACATAGTTCACATTCTGTATAACTGTATATCTCAGATTTCTGTATAGTTTTTATTTCATATTTATATCCTGTTCATAGCCTGTACATAGCTTGTACTCACTACAGCCTGTACATACTTATAGTTATAGAATATTCATAACATACTTCACACCGTGTACATTATAACATACCATAATAGACCCATTTCTGTAATATACTTACACATCTCTATTATTGCTAATATATATTGTAATATATCTATATCACGACTAAAGCACTTTCTGGATGGATGCAAACTGCATTTCGTTGCCCTGTACCTGTGACATGTGCAATGACAATAAAGTTGAATTCTATTCTATTCTATTCTATTCTATTTAGATGGTGCTTCAAGTTTTAAAATACCAACATTCATTCATTGTTTTTTCAATAATCATTTAATTTATGGATAAAATCAAACAGCTCAGCATTTTATTTAATAAAGAAACATAATGGATGTATGTGCAAACATACATCCATCCATTATTTCTTTGTGCTCGTATAAGTCAGCTCTCAGTTAAATGTAGTGATGTAGAAATATTTGTCTTTGAGATCAAAACTTAAATTGATATGAAATAGAAATAATTTCACCTTAATTGCTTGCTGTTAAATTTCACTGCTGTATCCTTCCATCCTTCCATCCATCCATCCATTCGCTTCCGCTTATCCTTTCCAGGGTTGCGGGGGGCGCTGGAGCCTATCCCAGCTGTCATAGGGCGAGAGGCAGGGTACACCCTGGACAGGTCGCCAGTCTGTCGCAGGGCCAACACACAGGGACAGACAACCGTTCACGCTCACATTCACTCACACATTCACACCTAGTGACAATTTGGATTATCCAATTAACCTATCCCCTTTTTTAAATTAAATAAATTGAATTTAATAATACGATAAATGTCATTTTGGACAAATATTTACATTATAATACCGATGTTTGTTGGTCGTTGGTCTCATGAAGTATATTAGCGCACTGTTTACTAGCTAATCTTAAAATGACTGTCTGTGTGCCTCAGACACATCAAATACCAGTGCGAAGTTAAAGCAAATGAAAAATAATATCAAAATAAGATTTTCTCCTTCATTTCTATCAAACAATGCAGTTTTAAATGTTTCTAGTGGATGATGTCAGGGTTGCTAGGCACACTGGGCAGCGCATTATGGGCTAGATTGTCCGATTTCACAGCCTCTCACTTCTGGCCTTCGTGGTCTTCCAAGGACCCGGTCTACACACCGGCAGACCCTGAACTGGCACCAAAACATACAAAGGACCGCACTGAGACTCGTTCAGGAGAAGAAGACGGTTCATTAGTTTTATGAGGAGAAAAGGTTCAAAGCAATGTGTATTTTAATCACATGATTCATATAATGCACATATACATGCTTGCTGTTAGCTGTTTACTGTTAGTTTGTCATGTCCAGGTCTGGTCCATCAGGTTATTGTGTCCCCAGAAACACTTCAGTGTTTGTTCCTTTTTGTTGTGTTTTTTCCTATTTCTGTTTTGTTTTCTTTTTCAGTCTGACTTTTAACTTGAAGAAAAGCCTTACTGGTCCGAGGTAAGCCTCTGGCTGAAGTTCAGTGTGAGCTTTTAAGGTAAAAGCTTTAAAAATGAACTTAATTAGAGAGCTCTGCAGCAGAGCACTCACTCACTGTCCTGGTTTCAGCATTGCTGCAGGACAACAGGAGCATCACAGACAATGAATCACAGATTGTGCACAGTCATGATGTCCTGTAAAACTCTAAAGAGCTGCAGGTGTCTCTGAGTTAGTGCAGCATTATAACATAGTAGTGGCCTTTTCCTAATTTTGGGAGATGCTCAGTCAGTTACTTGATCACACAAAATTGTGTTTCAGCGTTATACAAAACATTTTTAATGTTAAAAAGTTTAGTGTTAAACTTTGTTTTGGTTTAAACACTGTGTCAAAACAAAGGCAAGAATGTGACACTCACACACAGACCGGACGTGCGTCTCATGACTGAGCTGCAGGTGAAGCAGCAGCGCTTCTCTGGGTTTTCTCAGGGTGTCCTGTGTGTGGAGAATAGTGACACCCACAGATAACGTCTCCCATCAGTATGAACCTCCATGTCTGTCAGTAACTTATTTGTCCTGTCACGTCATCTTCATCAGGCCTTCCAAGTTTCATCACATTTCCTGTGAATCAGACGGGCATCTCGGGTGGAGTTGCTTCATTTGTGTGCCAGGCCAGAGGAGAGCCAAAACCCACAATCACCTGGTTCAAGATAGGCAAGAAGATCAGCAGCCAGTGATTTGAGGTGGGTGCTGATGCATGACTCTAACATTGCTAAGCATAAAAACGAATTCACAGAGCCCCCGCAGTGAATCACGTGGTTTATTTATTTATTATAAACATTTATTTAATTACTTTGACATAAGAAAGACAAAGCTCTGTGCAGTCTGCAAGGACGACTGGATTTTATTGAAATCTTGTAATGAAGCGAATGTTTTTGAAAAGAAAAAGAAGCCTTGAAAAATAACTCTCCTCCTGTTTACTGTGGCTCTTCTGGGGGATTGAATTTGATGGAGGTTCGGGGTCGGTGCTGCGGATCCAGCCGCTACGCGTAGACAGAGATGCAGCCATTTACAAGTGTAGCGCCAGTAATAGTGCAGGCGAGGTCAGCGTCAGTGCCAGACTTGAAGTGCTGGAAGGTAAAAATGGATCCTGCTTTTTTTTCTTCTGCTCTTGCACTAATTTTGTTGCCTGTAGCATCTGAAATATATTTGCTGTCTTTGTCTTTACCAGCTCAACATATTTGCTGCAGTCAGCTCCTCTCACAACAGTTTATCCACTTGTGATCACAACAGTGATCATCAGTCTGTCTGTGGTGCTCTCAGGGTCTGTGGCTGTACTAAACCTGCCTTTTGCATTTTTCAGAGAACGACATTCCCCACGGCTTTCCCTCCATTGATTTGGGCCCCCAGCTTAAAGTTGTTGAAAAAAACAGAACTGCCACAATGCTGTGCGCTGCCAGTGGAAACCCAGACCCAGAGATCTCGTGGTTCAAGGACAAGCTTCCTGTGAATATCAGCAGCAGCGACGGGCGCATCAAACAGCTTCGCTCAGGTAGACTTTAAAATGATCTGATTTAATATTTCAAAGGTTTGAATTTGTGTGGCATACTGAGAATGTTGCAAAGCAGCTTTCAGATCTTTGTTCCTGTACCATTTCTTTCATTCACTTTCACCATTAAAGGCATGAATGTTTTATTCAACTTCATTTTGATTATTTGGATGAATTCTTTTTGTGAGCTTTATTGGTCAAATCAGGACAGCTGCCACTTTAAAAGTAACTCTGATGTTGGAATGACGTTTCCTGCAGTCTTTGACAGCGATGACTGTGTCTGTAACCTTACAGATATACAGATAAAGACATTTTCATCATAATAAATAATCCTCAGTTTTCTGTAGGAGATGCAGCTGGTCACAGAGAGGCAGCTCAGCAAGAGTTCTGTTGAGTAATACAAAGATGTTGCTGATGGAAAAGATTCAAGCTGGATGTTTATCAGGCTTTTGTGCCACCAATGCAGTTCAAGTTTCCACAGTTATAAGCAGCATTTTCAGACATCGTTAGATTCATTCATGAGTTCAGCTGATGTCATTATGTCATCCAGAGATTGAGATTCATTCACTGAATTCCACCTTCATAGAAACTTTATACAATCTGGAAAACACGCAGCATAAACAGCGTACTGTCAGTGTACAGGATGAAATCAGCCAACTTATGAAACATCTGCTAACATCTGGTTGAATTCAGCTGTGTACGTCCACAAAGAGCAGCAGGTCAGCTGCACACTAAGAAAATCTACTGGAGCTCTCAATTGAAATGACTGAGTTATGATTCTTTTCCCACACTGAGCCACTACAGCTGATTCTAGGTTTCCTCCACCTGCTGAATCCACTTTAACCTCTTCCCTAAACATTTTCCTGTTTATAGTCACAGTCCCCCTGTACAATGGAGGCAACAGAAAATAGACATGTACATTTTTCTTCTTTTTCTCCAGATTCAAGCCGAGTATAATTAGAATTAAAAGAAGTTAGACAAAAATGTGTGTTCCCATATTCTAATATTATTTTATTATTACGTTAATATAGCACAAGGTTTAGTTAGCTTTGCACAAAAATAGAAACACCCTCCAACAGAGCCACCATCGAGAGTGTACTAACCTATTGCATATGCATCTGGTACACTAGCTGCACAGTGGCTCAGAGGAAAGCTCTCCAAGGGATCATTAACAGCGCCCAAAGGATCACTGGCTGCCCTCTCCCCACACTGGAAGATCTACACAACACCTGCTGTCTTAAAAAAGCTCAGATCATTATAATAGATACCTCACACCCTACTTTCCCCTCGTGGAAACGGGACAGAGCAATCACTGCAAGGACAAACAGACTCAAACACAGCTTTTTCCAACCACGATAACACGTCTGAATGCTGTTACTAAAAAATGTCCATCACGCCATTCTTGAAATGATCTATGCACTGACTGAGGCATGTGTGGAGATGTATGTGAATGTTTGCTCATACTATTCTTATTAGGGTTTTATTTATTGATTTTTAATCAGTCTTATTGTTTTTATTTACATTTTTATATTTCTTTGGATTATGCACTGATTGGGGACCATTTTTAATTTCATTGTACCTGCAACAATGACGATAAAGACATTTTGAATCTGATTCAAAGACATATTTTTTACTTTATTACTTTGAGTACATCTCAGAACCTGCACCTTTACTAGAGTAAAGAAGTTGAACCAGTACTTTACTGGAGTAGTTTGTAACAGTGGTATTTGTACTTCTACTTAAGTACAGAATGTCTGTATTTTTGCCAACTCTGAGTCACTGCACACAACATTTTCCACATGTATAAAAGACTTGTTCCTTTGTTGACTCTCTAACACACACACACACACACACACACACACACACTGTTACTAAAGTGTGTGTCCGAGAAGGAGAAGGGAAACACAGCTGGGACTAATTACACAGACGAGATGGGGAACAGAGGCCGAACATAAAGCCGGACTGTCGAAATAAAACAGGAAGTACACGACAGACACAGAGGCCGACACTACACACCGCACAGAGGGAAGACTGAGTACAGGGACAGCAGCAACATGAGAGACGACTGACTGGGGAACAAGAACAAAGGTGAGGACAGAACTAAACGCACACTAAACATGGAGGCGCCAGAACGAAACCTAAGAACTAGAATTAACAGAGCAAAGAAGGACTAGAGCTCTAAAACAGAAACCAAAACACTAGTAATGAAAAACCATGAAGTCACAGATTAATAATAATAATGACACAAATCCAAACCACTGGGTCATCGACCCAGGACCGTGACAAGTTCAGATCGGTGCTGAGTTAGAAGAGAAAACTGACCAGAGGCTCTTTCAGTCATGAAGCCTCCATGTTCACGTTGTCACATTAATGGAAAAGTTCACGCTATGCAGTATGAGGTTAGTCTGTAGGTGTGAGCAGACTCACTGTAAACGGAAATAGATGGATCTGCATACAGTCTATGTTTCCTCAGCACGAGTGTCTGCAGCCAAAGATATTTCAGAAGTCATGCATCCAGCACACATCCTCTCTCCTTGCTGGACTGGGAGGGTGCACAAACTGGATTCAAACATTACAGAAACACTACATACATTAATGTTTAATGAAAATTAAAACATCTTGCAGCGCTTCCAAAACTGGCTTTCAGAAATTCATGTTGGGGAAAATGAGAGCACACGATCACAGATTTTCTTGAAAGTTTTTTTTTTCTATTTTTAAATGCAGCTTCATTGCAATTTAACATCTCTTAACAAAGAAAGGTAAAGAAGATATGTTTTATATTTCCTGATCTGCTGGATGTTTGTATTGCTTTAAGTATTTTATTGCCAAATCTGTAATCCTGTCTGATCATGAACTGGGTTATGGTTGTCTACTGACTTTCTAGCAAGTCACTATCAAACAGCTGAATTCACTAATTCTCTACACAGGATCGCTGCAAATTCAGAACATTGAGGCGTCGGATCAGGGGAAATATGAATGTGTCGCCACGAACAGCTTTGGTGTGCGTTACTCTGGTCCCGCCAATCTCTACATACGAGGTAAAGTCTAATGTTTCTCTCATTTGTGGAGTTAATCATTAAGGTCATTGTGTTATCTCATGAAATCACACAGCTGTTTAAACCCTCGTCCCTCATGGTTTGATTTAAGCCCTTCTGTGGGAATGTGCAGACAGTGTTTTAATGGCATCTTCTCTTATAACTTTAGCTGCCCCTGACACAGGGAGACAAATCACTCCTCATTATTGATTATAAAATTCTTATTAGTGTTTTGGTAAGAAAGAGTTGGGCTCGGCTAACATTTCATGATTTTCTTAAAAACATACAGTCGTGTATCAGAGAGGCTGTTTTATGGATGAGTGATCAAACGCAGCTCTGACACTGTGAGACCTGCTTTAAATGTGCTGTTATGTTGTTCCATTATTCTCTTTGTGCTTGTCTGCACATCTGGACAGAAGCCATCAGCCCTGCATTCTGTCAGCTGTTCTGAGTTAGCTTTTACCCTGTATGTGGCGTAACTATTCATAACGTCACAAAAAGCATTAGAATGACCTCACATATTCCTTTTTCTTTTTATTTCCTTAGTACAAAGAGTCCCGCCCAGGTTCTCCATTCTACCCTCCAACCAGGAAGTGATGGCAGGCAGCAGTGTCAGTCTCACATGTGTAGCAGTGGGCTCACCAATGCCATATATCACGTGGACCAAAGGCTCGGTGGACCAGACCAAAGAAGACGATATGCCAATAGGGCGCAATGTGCTGGAGCTCACCAACATTCAAGAATCAGCTAACTACACATGTGTGGCCATGTCTAGTCTGGGCATGATTGAAGCTACTGTTCAGGTTACTGTGAAAGGTGAGAGCTGATTTCAGATCAGTGGTTCTGTTGATCTGAGATTTCACAAAAGTGTGAATTCTAATGTTGATTTGCCTACAAATGTAGTCGTTGATAGAACAGCCCAAATTCGTTACTGATACTGAAGTCGTTCTGGTTTTAAGTATGTTTTTTTTAAGGGACTGACACAAAAGCTTGTAGGTATTTCTTTCTGTATGTTGTTCTTTTTGGTGTCTGTATGAGTGTGACTCCAACCAACTCTGTGTTTGTGACATTAGCACTGTATCGTCTGTCTGTAGCAGAGTAGTGTAATCAGTGTAATCTGTCATGGTCCCTGTGTCTGCCTGGCTGGCCCCGCAAGGCTATATGTGTTTATTGTTTTGCTCTCTTTGCCTCGTCATTCTGTCTGGGCGGAGCTCACTGTGAGCTTCACGCACCTGTCTCCCATTACGCTGCTGTTGTGTTTGCCATTTAAGGCCAGGACGCAGATCCTCTCATCACTGGATGATTGTGCGAGACACTTTTCCCTGGACCTGTGACCTACCTGCTGCTTGGGACATGAATGATTGGGTGTGTAGAATCGTGAGGTGGAGTGTGAGAGAGTCGTCCCTTTTCCTGAAGATATGAAATTAGCATATTGTGATAAAGTTCATTATTTCCTGTTATGTACTGATAAACATTAGACTTTCATATATTTTATATATATATATATATATATATATATGTATGTATGTATGTATATATGATTTTGGCATACATAACTCATGAAAACCCAAAATTCATATCTCAAAAAATTAGCATATCATGAAAAGGTTCTCTAAACGAGCTATTAACCTAATCATCTGAATCAACGAATTAACTCTAAACACCTGCAAAAGATTCCTGAGGCTTTTAAAAAGTCCCAGCCTGGTTCATTACTCAAAACCGCAATCATGGGTAAGACTGCCGACCTGACTGCTGTCCAGAAGGCCATCATTGACACCCTCAAGCAAGAGGGTAAGACACAGAAAGACATTTCTGAACGAATAGGCTGTTCCCAGAGTGCTGTATCAAGGCACCGCAGTGGGAAGTCTGTGGGAAGGAAAAAGTGTGGCAGAAAACGCTGCACAACGAGAAGAGGTGACCGGACCCTGAGGAAGACTGTGGAGAAGGACCGATTCCAGACCCTGGGGGACCTGCGGAAGAAGTGGACTGAGTCTGGAGTAGAAACATCCAGAGCCACCGTGCACAGCCGTGTGCAGGAAATGGGCTACAGGTGCCACATTCCCCAGGTCAAGCCACTTTTGAACCAGAAACAGCGGCAGAAGCACCTGACCTGGGCTACAGAGAAGCAGCACTGGACTGTTGCTCAGTGGTCCAAAGTACTTTTTTCGGATGAAAGCAACTTTTGCATGTCATTCGGAAATCAAGGTGCCAGAGTCTGGAGGAAGACTGGGGAGAGGGAAATGCCAAAATGCCTGAAGTCCAGTGTCAAGTACCCACAGTCAGTGATGGTCTGGGGTGCCATGTCAGCTGCCGGTGTTGGTCCACTGTGTTTTATCAAGGGCAGGGTCAATGCAGCTATCAGGAGATTTTGGAGCACTTCATGCTTCCATCTGCTGAAAAGCTTTATGGAGATGAAGATTTCATTTTTCAGCACGACCTGGCACCTGCTCACAGTGCCAAAACCACTGGTAAACTCTCCTGACCTGAACCCCATAGAGAATCTGTGGGATATTGTGAAGAGAAAGTTGAGAGACGCAAGACCCAACACTCTGGATGAGCTTAAGGCCGCTATCGAAGCATCCTGGGCCTCCATAACACCTCAGCAGTGCCACAGGCTGATTGCCTCCATGCCACGCCGCATTGAAGCAGTCATTTCTGCAAAAGGATTCCCGACCAAGTATTGAGTGCATAACTCAACATAATTATTTGAAGGTTGACGTTTTTTGTATTAAAAACACTTTTCTTTTATTGGTCGGATGAAATATGCTAATTTTTTGAGACAGGAATTTTGGGTTTTCATGAGTTATGTTTGCCAAAATCATCAATATTAAAACAATGAAAGGCTTGAACTACTTCAGTTGTGTGTAATGAATCTAAAATATATGAAAGTCTAATGTTTATCAGTACATTACAGGAAATAATGAACTTTATCACAATATGCTAATTTTTTGAGAAGGACCTGTATATATATATATATATTGTAAATAAAACCTGTACTGTCTGCGCCTGTGTCCTCCCGAATATCCATGACATAATCAGTGTAATCAGTTTTTGTCTGCAGTTTTTATGTGTGGTCAGTATTGGCCACAGTTCATTCCTAATAATCAAAGTAAATAATTTTCTTCTTCCTGCTCAGACCAACCAAAGCATGTTGAGAGACGTGGGGCAGAGAGAAGCTGAAGTCCCTGTAGCTGTCCCCGGTCAGAACATCCAGCATTACGTGTTGATCAGAGTGTTAAAATAGAGCTTTTCCACATTTCCACATTGGCAGAGGATCTGAATTCTTAATCAAAGATAAATTAATGTATAATTTTGCTTAATATGTTAATAGTTTAAATGGCTGTTCTAATGTCTGAATATTATGTTTGTGTGTGCACATGATCCAGCTTTGACCTCGGCAGTTTTGTGTCTGCAGGAATGTGGAAGATAAGAAATGTGTCACCAACACATGATTATACATGTGTTTGACTAAGAGAAACGATATCAAGTGTATTAATGATTAAACACAGAATCACAATTTATGTGGTTTTACTGATCGTTAATTGTGCTTAATTGCTCAATACTTAAAAAAATAAAACCAGGTATAAGTTTAACTTATTATTTAAATAATAATAATAATAATAATAAAATACAATTTCTAATAATGATTCTATAAACAGGCCTGAAGCTGAGAGTCTGAGCTTGGCATGTGTGAAAAGACGGGAGAGAATGAAAGATATGGAGAAGCCACTACTCTAAACGATGTCTGACTTTACAAATATATGATTTAATAGAAATAAATTGTATTGAGTATATTGTGACTATGAAACTGAGTTTTAGAGAAAAAGTATTTCTATACAACCTGAATCAAAGGGATTATGCTGAAATGAAAGTTCTTGTGAAAACGTTCTGATGGAGTCTAATTGAAGACCAAATGGTATAAACTGAATGAAACCGGGAGTGAAGCATCAGAATCAGAATCAGAATCGTGTTTATTGGCCAACTATATGTGCAGACAAATACAAGGAATTTGGTTCCGGTAGATGGTGGCTCTCAAGCACAGCAATGTAAATCTCACACACACACACACACACACACACACACACACACACACACACGTGTCTATATATACATTACACATGCATACACATACATACACAAAGCTGTATAAACCAACTATAAATAACTAATCTAAACGTATATACATAAAATACAGAAATGAAATGAGGTGGAATGAATACTACAGAATGTACATAAGGTGCAGTTGCAGTCTGGCAGTGGGAGCAGTGTGACAGGTCAACTGTTTAGAAGGGAGATGGCGAGGGGAAAGAAACTGTTCCTGTGTCGGGTGGTCCTGGTCTGCAGGCTTCCATACTGTCTGCCAGAGGGCAGCAGTTCAAAAAGTCTGTGTCCAGGGTGTGAGGGGTCTGTGATGATTTTCCCTGCCCGTTTCCTGGTTCTTGAGAGGTACAGATCCTGTATGGAGGGCAGGGGGGCGTCGATGATCCTTTCTGCTGCCCGTACAGTCCGCTGCAGTCTGCACCTGTCCTGTTTGGTGGCTGCACCATACCAGACTGTGATGGAGGAGCACAGGACAGACTCAATGACCGCAGTGTAAAACTGGATTAGCAGCTCCTGTGGAAGACTGTACTTCCCCAGTTGTCTCAGGAAGTACATCCTCTGCTGGGTCTTTTTGAGGATGGAGTTGATGTTGGTCTCCCACTTCAGGTCCTGGGAGATGGTGGTACCCAGCAACTTGAAGATCTTCACAGTGGATACAGGGCTGTCTGATATGGTAAGGGGGGGCAGAGTTGAGGGATGTCTCCTGAAGTCCACTGTCATCTCTACAGTTTTAAGAGTGTTCAGCTCCAGATTGTGCTGACTGCACCAGAGTACCAGCCGCTCAACTTCCTGCCGGTATGCAGACTCATCACCATCCTGAATGAGGCCAATGACGGTGGTGTCATCTGCAAACTTTAGGAGTTTAACAGCCGAGTTCTTGGAGGTGCAGTCATTAGTGTAGAGGGAGAACAGTAGTGGTGAGAGGACACATCCTTGAGGGGCACCAATACTGAGGGACCGAGTTTCAGAGGTGATCTCTCCCAGCCTCCTCACTTGTTGCTTTCTGTCTGTCAGGAAGCTGGTGATCCACTGACAGGTAGCTAGTGACACGCTGAGCTGGGAGAGTTTGGAAGAGAGAAGTTCAGGCACAATGGTGTTAAAAGCTGAACTAAAGTCCACAAACAGGACCCTGGCATAAGTTCCCGGGCGGTCGAGGTGTTGCAGGATGTAATGCAGCCCCATGTTCACTGCATCATCCACAGACCTGTTTGCCCGGTAGGCAAACTGCAGAGGGTCCAGCTGGTGTCCTGTAATGTCCTTCAGATGGGCTAACACCAGTCGTTCAAAGGATTTCATGACCACAGACGTCAAGGCGACAGGTCTGTAGTCATTCAGTCCTGTGATGGTGGGTTTCTTGGGAACAGGGATGATGGTGGAGCGTTTGAAGCAGGATGGAACTTCACACAGCTCCAGGGATCTGTTGAAGATGCGCGTAAAGATGGGAGCCAGCTGTTCAGCACAGGTTTTGAGGCAGGAGGGTGAGACACCGTCTGGTCCGGGGGCTTTCCTGGGCTTCTGTTTCTGAAATAGTCGGCTCACATCCTCAGTGTGTATTCTGAGTTTCAGGGTGGAGGAAAGGGGGGTGAGAGGTGTGATGGAGGTCGTTGAGTCTGGATTGGAGAGGGTGATGGTGGTCATTGAGTCTGAATGGGAGGGTGGTGGTCTGTGGTGGTGGTGTCGTTGAGTCTGGATTGGGGAGGGTGGGGGTGGTCGTTGAGACTGGATTGGAGAGGGTGAGGGTGATGGTGGAAGAGGTGGAAGGTGTGTTGGGGGTCAGTGTCTGAAGCAGTGTCTCTGGGGAGGGGAGGGTGAGGCGTGGGAGTCTGTCTGTCTCAAACCTGCAGTAGAATGTATTTAGCTCGTTGGCCAGGTCTTGTTTGCTTCAACAGTGGGTGGGGGGCGTCTGTAGTTGGTGATTTCCTGCAGGCCCCTCCACACTGATGCAGGGTCGTTGGCTGAGAGCCGTTCTTCCAGCTTCTGGGAGTAGATCCTTTTAGCTGCTTTGATCTCCTTGGTCAGTGTGTTCCTGGCTTGCTTGTACAGGGCCCTGTCACCACTTCTGTAGGCGTCCTCCTTGGCCTTACGAAGATGTTGGAGTTTAGGAGTGAACCATGGTTTATTGTTGTTGTATGTGCAAAAGGTCTTTGTTGGCACACACACATCTTCACAAAAACTGATGTATGATGTCACAGTGTCCGTGAGCTCATCCAGGTTATCAGATGCAGCTTCAAAAACAGTCCAATCAGTGCAGTCAAAACAGTCCTGTAGTTCCTGCTTTGCTGCGTTAGTCCACTTCTTCACAGTTTTGACTACAGGCTTGGCACGTTTAAGTTTTTGCCTATAAACTGGAATAAGATGGACCAGGCAGTGATCAGAATGTCCCAAAGCTGCCCGGGGCACAGAGCGATAGGCATCTTTTACAATGGTGTAACAGTGATCCAGTATGATGTTGTCCCTGGTGGGGCAGTCTACATGCTGTCTGTATTTAGGGAGTTCGTGGTTGAGGTTTGCTCTGTTAAAATCCCCAAGGATAATTGTAAAGGAGTCTGGGAATTTCCTCTCCAGGGTGGTGATCTGGTCAGCCAGCTCGCACAGTGCGTTGTTCGCGTTGGCCTGAGGAGGGATGTAAACTCCGACCAGCATGAAGGACGAAAACTCCCGCGGTGAATAAAACAGTTTACAATTGATGAAAAAACTTTCCAAGTGTGGGCTGCAGTGTTTCTGTAACACTGTGACATCAGTACACCAACCTTCATTAATGTAGAAGCAGACTCCACCACCCTTTGTTTTCCCTGAGAGCTCCGTTTCGTGGTCCGCCCGGTGAAGTTGGAAGCCCGGCAGATTTAAGACAGCGTCTGGGACTCGCTCACTGAGCCAGGTTTCAGTGAAGCAGAGGGCAGCAGAGCGTGCAAAGTCCTTGTTAGTCCGGTTTAAGAGCTGTAATTTGTCGACTTTGTTTGGAAGAGAGCGGAGATTCGCGAGGTGAATGGAGGGGAGTGCTGTGCGGAATCCTCGCAGACGTAGTTTCACCAGCCCACCAGCGCGGGTCCCCCCGTCTACGTCTCCTCCAGGAGCCACAGAGAGCTGCTGCCCCTCCAACTAAAATCTCCAAAAAACTTTCCGGGTTTGTGAAAAATGGATAAGAACTATAGTGAGACGACTGCCTGATGTTTAGCAGTTCATCTCTGGAGAAAGTGATGTGGTCTGAGTGACCAAAAGCGCAGAAAATAAACAGAAACAAGAAAAGTGCGAGAGAGCGCAGTACCGAGGCTGCCATCTGCGGCGCCATCTTGGACATATCCATATTAGAGACGGCATGATAACATGTTTTAATGTCTGATACCGATGTCAAAAATTCGGATATCTGCCAGCACCCATGTGAATCTGATACAGTCTATTTTATATTCAGTAAAACAGATTTTAATGTCTTGCTGCATTTTGTACAAGTTCATATTAAAATGTTAAAAGACAAAACACTTAAGCTATTCTATCATACTTGTATACAAAAAACATACTGCACCCAAAATATTCCACAGTTCAGCCACACTGATCTTTTTTAGGCTTTTAGCAGAACTTTAAATCTAACTATTTAAAGTAATATTCAAAAAGTTATTTAAAATGCAATTTTGTGCAGATTTCAAAAACATTTTGGTTCTAAAAACACAAGTGCAGCACAAATGTTGTAGAATGGACCCTTTAATACTTAAAGCTTAACATAAATAGACATCCAGAGTGGAATGAAGTGCAAATAAATGCAAACACGGCTTCATGACATCCATCAGTGTGTAAGCTGATTCTATCACATTTAACCTTAGACTGAATTTTGTGTAATTTCTATACAAAACTTAACACAAGTATAAAAAAATGTGTTTTTCGTTGTTTTTTGCTTTGAACCACGGATCTGTTTGGCCATGTGTCGTGCTGGGGTACGTATCCCCGACAGAATTTGTTTCCCCTGCGTGGCCTCTCCAAGTCACGGACAAACAGTGTCCCACATTCTTGATTTTTAGTTCACAAACACTTCTTATAATGACTAACTACTCCTGAAACTTTGGAGGTTTATGAAGTCTTTATACGGTTGTATGAAGTTACAGGAAGATAAAAATAATTATCAGGCAAAATGCCCTAAATTTTTAAAAATAATCCCGTCTGTTACCACGTGAAAAGAATAAATATATAACTTTCTGTGGTAACTGTCAAACTGAATGATAATGTAACAACACTTATTTTCCTTCTTTTCACAAAACTAAAACATCAATACTTCCACGCATAATTATGTGTAATGGAGGCGGAGCAAACTGGATCCACACTGTGCCCAGCGAATGCTCGCGACATTTCATCTCATTCATCACTTTGATCAGTATTCACAAATGTTAGTTATGATGTGTTGTGCTTATTGTTAGGTTTTTGTATTGTTGATTGTCATTTATGCTTAGAAATATTTACTCATATATGCTTAGAAGTATATAATCATTTGTAGATTGAAAGAATGTCTCATCCTAGGAGGTCTATAACAACTCTGTGTAGCATGAAAAGGGGAGTGCGTTCACTCCTCTTCAGAGTGTGCTGGCATAGATCACACACCTCCTAGGAGAGGTCGTATCTTCTCCTGCTGATATATGGTATAGCAAACACACATATATCTGTTTGAGTCTAAGAGCCTTTTGTTCAGATGTACCGCTCCTGGCACCAGCTTTGGGGAGTCACATTCCACACACACACACACACACACACACACACACATACACACACACACACGGTATTCTTTGTTCACATGTATACCTATGTAAGAGGTCATATGTTAATGAACCTATGCATATTCATGTAACCACAATAAAAGAGCAGTGTTACGGGAGAGCGGACGAGAGCAACTGGGGTCAAGCGAAGGAACGGCGCCTGTCCAGTTCTCTCCCGTGCACGTGAAACATAAAGAACTTGCCTACTCGTGTCTTGCTTGCTGTGTAATTACATTGTCTTCAACGTTCCAGCGAATAGGTTCAAGCTATAAACCTATCATTAATTGGTCCTCCGAGCCGGATCCCTGGAGTCGACATTCACCGAGGGGAGAAGAGACATGCTGAAAGACTGACGTCAGCCAGGAAGTTCCTGTGGATTAGCTGTCTGTCTTTCCTCCTCGATGAATGACGATCGGCGGGATTCGAGGCTGATATTACACGCTAAGCAACACCGAGTAAGTTCAAAGAGCCTGACTCTATAACCGTGTGAGTGTGTAGTTCCTTAGCCGCTTTGTGGGGCTAAGAACGGTGTTTGTCGCTGCTTTGTGGAGCGATAAGTGAGTTCTCCGCCGCTTTGTGGGGCGTTGAGAAGTTCCGCGGAGTCCAGACTGTGCTGGACAATATTTTGTGTTTTGCCTATTTTGTGTTGTTGTTGTGTTGAGTGTGTTTTGTGTGAGTGAGTGCGGAGTAGAACACGTGGTCTGTGACGCTGACTGTTTTTGTTATCATGGGTTCCTAAGCAACCAAGAGTGCGTCAGAGGGTGACAGACTGGACTTCGCTGCTGGAAAACAGCAGCCTTGAAGAGCGTGTGGAGAAGGCCAGCCCACATCAGCAGCAGTTAAGATATGCTCTGGTGAATGGCTTCCCCCACCCCTTGCTGACACAAAATGTTTAGATGATTCTTTAGATTGCCCTGATCAACAACAGCCTGTGCTCCAGACCATTAATTTAACCAGTTGTTAAAAGTAATCTGCATTAAGCTTAGGGTTGCTCAAATTCAGTACAATCACATGTGAGATGAAGTGAAATAGGTAAATATTTAAATTAATGAAGTGCATAGAGGCACTTGACCTGTTTGAAAGACTGTCGTCTTATTATGAGCCATTGTTGAGATATAGAGCACACCTATGAATACATTATGCTGAACCCTGTATGAAGCAGCTGAAAACTACATGATGGAGAAGCTGAGTTGAATATGAAAGTGTAAGTCTTTGCCACTGTGGGCAAAGCACGCAACCACGGTGTGAGGTTGTGTTGCGGTCTCTTCTGAGCTGATGAGCAAGCTACACATTATCAGATCGGGAGCTGGCTGAGAACTCATCAAAGAGAGAGAAACAGAACTATGATAACTCGAGTATGTAGCGTATCCGTGAGTTCAGCTTCTTCTTTCAGATGCGCAGCAGTTTTCCTGGATCTTGACTCATGTGTGTAGAGTGTTCATAGCATCAGCATCATGTTTTTGTTTATTTGTTTTGTTGGGTTGAAAAATAATTAAATAAACTTGTGATCATATTTATGGATCACCATGGCACATATCATCAGCCATATGTTTTATTTATGCAGATGAAAAAAGTGAGTGTGAATGTGCCTGACGTCGCAGTGTGTGTGTGCGTTGTGTAAACGTAATTGTCACAAATTGTGAGGGCGGTGATTCTGCAGGTCACCAGCTAGTGTAAAGAAAAAAAAGAGTAAAAAAGAGACAAAATTTACATTGTAGATAAAAAATAATCTTAGGGAAAAGGTTTTGTGTTTATCAGCCAAGAACAACTACAATCTCATTTTCTGCTTTTAAGAAAGAGTTCACGAAAGACAGAGAGATGTGTGTCGGTTAAGCAGTGATGATAATAATGAAAATGTCTTAGTTTTGTCACTTTCAGATGAAAAGCAGACCTGGATCAATTTTCCACATGCAGCAGTTGGAAGGAAGTTATAGTTTAACATCATTGGAAATGTTCAGGCCAATTTCTGGCTAACTTATGTACAGCACCATGTGTCCCTCATCCTCACAAGCGAGCTCTCACTCCTCCCTGAAGACAAGGAATGCAGCCCCAAGAGCAATAACATGGCAGATAAAGAGACAGCAGCAAAGTCCTGAGCAAAGAGACCCAGCAAGCAGCAGCAGTGTGGACAAACAGCATCAGAGAAGAAAAACAAACCCATCAATCTGACTGATTGATGAATGGCACTGTGTTTCCAACAAGCTGCAACTTCACTGTGCATGTGAAAAGAACGTTTGAGGAGACTGTTGGAGTTTGACATTTGCCACCTTTGGAGAAAATGGCAAGAAGAGACAGTGAAACAGGACAAAGCTGAAGAAGAACTGCCGGCTATTGGACTGTTGAAGTGGGACAACAGAGTGAGAGGAGGTAAGAACACAGAGGAATGCTGTTGTTTAATGTGGGAAATCAAAATTTGGGTTAGCAAACCTGGAGAAAAGAAAACTGACTGCTTAAGTGGAGAATTGAGAAGAGTCTGAACCACTGCAAAAAGAAACATATACAAAATCACACACACAAGCAGAACATGCATTAACCCTACTAACACAAACAAAAGAGAGTCCATGAAGATTAGACACCATCTTGAGCATGTGAGTCTGTTTATCATCTTGTCCAAGTCACCTCGTGTGATGCAAAGACCAGTGGACTCATAGCACGTTAGTTAAAAATGATCAATTAATAGCAGAGAAGTGTGTAGGAAAGGCAGCTTTAAGAACATGCCCTGCTGGAGATGCAGCTCCACAGACATCTATTAAACCTGCCTAATAACACAAACACACAGGCAATGAAGATCAGCTTGTTATCTCTCATCAGTGTTAAAATAGTGTAAATTTAGCAGATGCTTGTTATCAAATGCTGAATTTATCCAATGCTGACAGTTAACTCTCTAGGTTGCAGGACAACAGTTTAATTTTTGTGAAAAAAAAAGAAAAGATTCTGGTTTGACCAACCAGTGATCAGACAATAAATTTAGTTGTTAATATAGTAAATTGGGAGATGCTTTCTGCCTGATTGATGCAGCACAAGTAATTTACTGTATGAGGGAAATTCTATTTTTGTGATAATATTTTGAACATGCATTTCTGTTGTCCTGTCAACTTAGTGGGTTAATAGCTGATATGCAAATTAGTTGATGGTTCTTAGATTAATAGAATAGAATAGCTTTTTATTGTCACTGTTACAAGAACAGTGAAAGGCAGTTTGGCATCTCTCCATGTGTGTGGAGTACACAATAGCGTAAGTATTTACACAATGACAAATTTACATTTACACAAGAAAGATATGTACAAGTTATACATACACCTGCAAACATACACGCACATACATACATATATGTATATATACATATTTGCATCCGTACATGCATACACACACATATTTCCACATACACGCTTACATCTATATACATACACATACATGCCATCTAACTAGCAGGTGCATTGAGAGGTGCAGTGTGATCAGTGATATTGCACATTGAGGGGGGGGGGGGTGCTGTTGGAACTATACTAAATAATGTTATAATAAATACAGTTTAAAGAGGTAAGGGTGTTGTTTGCATTGAAGTATAAACAGAAATACGATTTATAAATAAGGTGTAATGTCCATGAGTGTTGGCAGTGCAGTTATCCTCCAATCAGGGTGGAGGTAGGGCATGTTTGACAGCCTGTGGGTAAAAACTTCTGTTGAGTCTGTTTGTCTTCGACCTGATGGACCTGTAGCGTTTACCAGAGGGAAGGGGGGAAAAAAGTGAGTGTCCAGGGTGGAGGGGTCTTTGATGATGATGCTGGCTTTCTGCTGAAGTCTGCCAGTATAGATGTCTCTGAGGGGGGTTAGTGAAGTGCCGATTGCCCGCTCTGCTGCCCTCACCACCCGCTGCAGTTTCCTCTTGTCCTCCGCAGTGCAGCAGTTGAACCAGAGTGTGCAGCAGTAAGTCAGAAGGCTCTCAATGGTGGAGCGGTAGAAGTTTACTAGCAGTCTTTGGGGTAATTGGGCCTGACGTAGTTTCCTGAGGAAGTACAGCCTTTGTTGTGCTTTCCCTACCTGGTGGGAGATGTTTGTGGACCAGGTAAGGTCGGCCGAGATGTGGACTCCGAGGAACTTAAAGCTTTCTACCCTTTCTACCTCCTCCCCATCAATGTAGAGGGTAGAGTGCTCAGATCGCTTTGTTCTTCTGAAGTCGATTACCATCTCCTTGGTCTTGGCTGTGTTCAGATGCAGGTTGTTGTCGTCACACCATTGCTTCAGATGCTGAACCTCCTCTCTGTAGGCTGAATCATCGTTGTTGTCGATCAGTCCTATGACAGTGGTGTCATCAGCAAATTTTATAATGGTGTTACTGGTGTGGATTGGTGAACAGTCATGGGTGAAAAGTGAGTATAAGAGGGGACTGAGGACACACCCCTGTGGGACACCCACATTCAGCATGAGGGTGGAGCAGGTGTGCTCTCCCATTCTTACGTTCTGGGGTCTGTTGCTCAGGAAGTTCAGTATCCAGCTGCACAGTGAGCTGCTGAGTCCTAAGTTGCTTAGTTTATTAACCAGTTTGTGGGGTTGAACTGTATTGAAGGCAGAGCTGAAGTCCACAAACAGCATTTTCACATAGGTGTTACTACAGTCCAGGTGTGTGAGGGCTGTGTGAAGAGCTGTTATTATGGCATCCTCTGTCGACCTGTTTGCCCTGTATGCAAACTGGTGTGGATCGAGGTTTGCAGGGATGGCAGCTTTAATGTGTGACATGATGAGCTGTTCGAAACATTTGGCAATTATGGGTGTTAAAGCAACTGGACGATAGTCATTCAAGCAGCTCACTGTGTTCTTCTTGGGCACTGGAACGATGGTGGCTGACTTAAGGCAGGATGGTACTACAGACTGTAGCAGTGAGAGGTTGAAGATGGTGGTGAAAACCTCTGCTAGTTGGTCTGCACATGCTTTAAGCACTCTACCGGCTACACCGTCAGGACCAGCTGCTTTCCTCGCGTTGACTCTGCGCAGTGTCGCTCTGACCTGGTGCTGCTCCAGCTGGATGGGAGCGTCGTCCCTCTCTGTAATGGCAGGATGGGTGATGGTGTCCCTGTTTTCTTGGTCAAAGCGGGCGAAGAAATGGTTTAGGGTGTCAGGTAAGGTGATGTCTGGGGAGTTGGTTTGTGTGCAACTGTCTTTGTAGCCAGTGAGTGTCTTGACTCACTGGTGATTGAATTCACTGGTGATTGAATGAAAGGTGACTGAATTCTAGTACGAGTGAATGGGATGTGTTGGAGTGGAGACTCTAAAACACTGAGTTTCCTGTTGTGATGTGCGAGTGAATCCTGCACCCAGATACACACCTCTGAATACATAAGAACAAACTTCTTTTGTGAAATGCATGACAACATGTCACACGTTTTATGATGACGGGAAAAAGGAAAACTGAATAAGATGGGTCTGTGGCCTAAATGAGTGAAGAGCACAGACATAGGGATTAAATTCATAGCTAATAAGACATGAGGCTTATGTTGTGTGTTGTGCGGCTGATGGTTGGGTTGGAGTTTATCTAGCTGATGATTTTTCTTTTGTTATGAAGTTGAGCCTGCCAATTAGTATGATGGTTTGATAAATCATGCTAATGGTATGATTTACCCTCCTGAGATGAGGAGCATGTGTCATGACTTAACGAGGCCTTTTTATTTTGATACTTTCACAGTGCACTGAAAGTTTTGTTTGATGATCTCTGTTTGAGCAGATCTGCACGATTAGAACAGAAGCGCTATACGACGCGTCGTCGAGAAAATTGTTGCAAGTGAGTTTCTCCACATTAAAATGGGCTCAGGAGGAAGTCACTTATCTGGGACAATTAGAAAATAAGTTCCTGTCCAAAAGGATTCAGCGAGAAAATCCAGTCTAAATTCTTTTCTTTTGAAATGACGTCATTTTGCTGTGAGTGGATGCTAAAGGCGACGATAGGTTCCACTGTCAGCAAAGAATGAATGAATGAATGCATGAATGAGTGGAAGAGAAAAAAAAGGAAAAAACACTGACTGACTGGTAAAAGCGGACAGAAGCTGACAGACTGACTGACATCACTGTGCGAATTTAACCCCTGCCTGACAAAGGTGCAGATGAATCTATGTGTGTTTCTTTTTACAAGGAGCAGGAAGATGATAGCAACATTCGAGGTTGTGTGACGATTTAACCTTTTAAATGCCACTTTCTGTGTCTGTGAATCTATCAGGGGTGTTATTCACTACCTTGTGTTGCTCACAGAGGTGACTGTGAGAAAGTGTGTATACACCTGCGCAGCGCTAACATTTCTACAGCATTACAGTCTTCATGTGAGTTGATCATGTGATTTATATCAGGACAGCTGGTTGATGTTTTCTACTACATGATTTTTGGGTTCATGTGTGAAGAAAACTGTGTTTACAGGTTGTGGGTTGGTGATGCTGTTACACTGTGTTGTTGGGAAAATGTTAAAGGTTACTTTGACGATGTGAATAACATGCGAGACATTTCCTGTGTTGAAACTAGTGTCACTTCTTTCCGCAGCTATGGATGGTTAACTTTATGGTCTTTTTACTGTCACGGACCCGGCTCTGGGGACTCGGGGGCAGTGGGGACTATGACTGTTGTTATTGTTATTATTATTATTATTATTATTGTCATTATGATTATTATCATTCGGTGTGTCGTCTGCACTGCCTCTTATCTCTGTCCACGTACGTATGTAGGCAGGTGTGTGTGCGTTTGTGTGTTGCTGTTTTCTGTGGCCAAGTTACAGGCACCTTCAGGCCTGAGGGGCGTGGCCTGGCTTGAGGACTGGCCACACCTAAAGTCCTTGCCGCACACCTGCTCCTCATCTGGGCTGGTCGGGGGAGCTATTTAGAAGAGAGATGGAGCTTCCACCGACGCTGGATTATTGCGTTTGACTTCACGTCAGTCTTCAATCATAGTCAGAGAAAGTGAGTGTATGCCTGCTTGGATAAAGTGTGTAACGACTGCCTCTATTGTTTTCCCTCAGGAGGAATGTGGGATGAGAAGGAGCAGTGAGCACGGGGAGTGCAGGGACACTGGAGCAGAGAGCACTACACTGGGACTTTTTGGGAAGAAGACACAACACGGGAGTCTGGGAAACTGGGGAATTTATTGTTTTGTACTTCACCACTCTGTAAATAAACACTGTTGCACTGAAGAGTCCAGTGTTTGGGTCCTGTTTCCCCACCTCCCCACGGTCTACCAACACAGACCGTGACATTTAAAGCACCTCTGGACCCTGTCAACTTGTGCCTGACCTCCAGGATTGTCCATGTGTGTTGCTAATGTTTGTTTTTCTAAGAGTGCATGTAGAGGATTCAGCAGAGACGGACAAGTAACATGAGAAAGCAAATAAGAGATGCAGTGTTTATGGAATAGTTTAATATGGGGCTCATTAGCTGGCCACTACTGACCTCCTAGTGTTAAATACATGGAGTGACTTTGCTTAAGGGAAGTCACCGATTACATTAATGTTAACTGAGTACATGGGATGATCCATGTCTGAGGCAAATTATGCCAATAATTGTAGTTTACTAATTTGAGAAAACCTGCACATGATACTTGTCCTGTTGATGCTGAATGCTTTATTACTCTTATGATACAATTTTCTTTCAGACAGGAATCTGGTTTTGATGAGTTGACTCATGGGAGTGTCCATGTGTCAAGAGGAGGGGTCCAGAATTAACATTAAACAATGTTTTCTATGATTTTTGCAGTACTTTGTGTGATTAACAGTTCATTTACGGGTATTAAACCTATGCAAAGTGGTGCATCCATGTTCAGATGAGGCTTTGATGGTCCATAAATGAAGCTCACTGAACTAAAGAATGTGGTTTGATGATGGTTGACATGCTTTCCAAATAGAAGTTTTTCCTCCTAGCAAGGAAATACAGGTCAGAGTATTGCTGGAAGGAATCTCCTGAGAAATCTTCAGAGGCCCAGTGAGAAGGGAACCCATTCCAGGCATAGCTGACAGCCCAGGCAGTGGTTGAGGTCAAAGGTCGAGCTTTTTGGGGCCTACCATGGGATCAGATTCCTGAGCCACAGCAAGGACCATGAAGCTGCGTTGGAATGAGAGCTGTGCCAAGGGGGCTTTCCAGAGGCCAACAGAGGAGATTGTGGACAACAGACGGGCACCTGAAGGATGAGGGGAGCGTGCCACGCTCCATCGACAACACAGGGGGAGTCCAAGGATGACATCATGATTCTGTGAAAAGCACAGGAACCAGAAGCTATGGTGGTGATGACAGCAGTTTCCTATGAATATCACCTAATGCTGTGTCACTGTACTGTGCATATGATGGCACACTGAAGACTGCTGGGATCATAACAGCAGTAAGATAACTGGATCCAGCACCCTTTCCACAGAAGGGTTTTCCTGCACAGGATGGACAATGGAGGAGGCATAAATATCCCCCACAGGACAGAGGCCTGAAGTGAGGTGATGGGGGTTGGCAGAGGCCATAAAACTAGAGTGCTGAAGAGGTCTGCAGCTTTCAAGATAGCTGAGACCATGTTGACAAACAACAAACTCAACTGGTATGTTTGAATGTCTATTCTACATACATTTGGACTCTGGTCCTATGAACAGTGATGGAAACAACTGGAAGAGACATTTATGACACCCTGCAGAACTTAAACCACTCTGCAGAGAGACGTGATTTACATGTCTTGCGGAGGAGCACCACCAAGCTGGAGTGTTTTTGAAAATGTTAATTTCTCTTTTGACCATTAACAATTCATTGGTTCACTTGTAGGATGCAGTTTACCATTGGATGAGATTAATGAGAACTTGGATAACTGCTAATATGTTTGCCAAACTGTGTACATTGACATATGCTGAGTATAAAAATGTTTGCATTGACACTGTCAGACATGAGGTGATCATAACTGGGGACTTTTCTAGCATAATTGTCAAAAGGGGGGAAATGTTAGATTCGTATTGTTGATTGTCATTTATGCTTAGAAATATTTACTCATATATGCTTAGAAGTATATAATCATTTGTAGATTGAAAGAATGTCTCATCCTAGGAGGTCTGTAACAACTCTGTGTAGCATGAAGAGGGGAGTGCGTTCACTCCTCTTCAGAGTGTTCTGGCATAGATCACACACCTCCTAGGAGAGGTCGTATCTTCTCCTGCTGATATATGGTATAACAAACACACGTATATCTGTTTGAGTCTAAGAGACTTTTGTTCAGATGTACCGCTAGACTCCTGGCACCAGCTTTGGGGAGTCACACACATACACACACACACACACACACACACACACACACACACACACACGGTATTCTTTGTTCACATGTATACCTATGTAAGATGTTATATGTTAATGAACCTATGCATATTCATGTAACCACAATAAAAGAGCAGTGTTACGGGGGAGCGGACGAGAGCAACTGGGGTCAAGCGAAGGAACGGCGTTTGTCCAGTTCTCTCCCGTGCACGAGAAACATAAAGAACTTGCCTACTCGTGTCTTGCTTGCTGTGTAATTACATTGTCTTCAACGTTCCAGCGAATAGGTTCAAGCTACAAACCTATCACATATTTTGGCTTTTTATTCAATAGTTAGAAGATCATCTGAAATAAATACATCTTTACATGTATTGTTACTCTGAGTTAGAATTCTTTTTGTACTTATTGTGACTTTTATTGTAGTAACAAGAATCATCAGGTATATTTTTATCACAAGTTTTCAGTTTTATTTCTTTTTATTTTGGTTGATTTTCAAATGTCAAACAGTGTAGTTGTGTTTGTAAGTGTGAATAATAAAGATTTCAAGATGAAGAATTTGATTCTAGTCATGTTTAACTTTACCAAAACAATGTCAGACTTCAGATGATGTGATATCGTCATGTTGGTGTTGTTCCCAGATCATCATGAAAATGTTGTTCCAGGTTCAACATTGCAGGTGACCAATCACATTCTTGTGACGTTATTCTTTTGCGCGCCAAGCCATTCGTGCATTTATGAAATTCCAATGTTGCAAGGACAATATCAGTTCTGCTTACCGTTTATTAAAGGGTTAGCGTTAGGGTCCGTTGATCGGCGGACAGAGGCGGTTTCTCGCAGCTTAAGTACAGTTTTTTGTTTTACAGCGTTTTTTCCCGAAGTCGCAAAAGTATGACGTCAAAACATTCTGATTGGTCGCTTGCAATGTTGATCCTGGAACAACATTTAGTATGATGATCTGGGAACAACACCAACACGACGATATCAGATCGTGCGTCAGACTTCATAGTTTTCTCTGGGCCTCCACAATCAGACCAGCAGGAACCAAAGTGTCTAAAGAGTCATGTTGGCTTCAGAGATAACTGGGAAACTTTCTGGGAGAAACCAGTTCATGTTAGCAGAGACCACATCCATCCCACTTTGGCTGGAGCAGCTCTCATTTCTAGAAAACTGCCCAAATTTGCCGAATCCCCCAAAACATGACTATAAAGAGCTGAGATCAGGAAGCAGAGCTGCAGTCTTACACACCTCCTCCTGTCATCCCACGAAACCTCATCTGAGCCTGTTTGTGTGTTTGTGTGTCTGCTCCCAGATCATCAACAACACAAAAGTCTGTAAAAGCTACATTTAAAGGTAAAAATTCACAAAGAAAGAACAACATAGCATCTCAACTGCACCAAAGAGTGAAAGAGTTAAATGTGGATTATTAAACATGAGGTCTCTCTCTTCTCATCGCTGTTAGTAAATGATCACTCATGCAAATATTAATATTACTGGGGGTTTTTTTATGGATGTTCCATTTAACATGTCTCACTGTAAAAAGTGAAATCTGAAAATAAACGTTGAAATGTGCAGCTGAAACAAAAGTAACACAAAGGCAACATGTTGACTCAGTTTTTACAGCAGAATCATTCAGCTGTGCAGAAACGTGATTGAAATGCATTCAAAGTCCAACAAACAGCAATAACAGTGTAGTTGTGTTTGTAAGTGTGAATAATAAAGATTCAAAGATGAAGAATTTGATTCTACTTTCATTGTGTGATAAACAACAACCCGTGTGAGTGAAGCACAAACTGACTGTATCCAAACTTGCTCTCCTGCAGCAGACGGGCTGTGTGGGTTTCTGCTCTGCAGCCTCCACACCGTTAGCTGTGGCTTTTCACTTTAATAACACAATGACAGTTACAAGCATGAACTCTGCTTAAAGAATGATTCCAGGAAGGATCTGTGTTCTTCACCTGTGAGAGAAACAGCTCAAATCCTCAACTCAGAGCTGACAAATGAACTTTAATGGAATCAAAGGAGAGACCATGAAGCCCGTTTAATCCCTGCAGCCCACAGATAAGACTGTCGTCTGACTAAAGGCATTTTTTTCACAGCATAAAGTTTAAAATGAAAAATCAAGGAGAAAGAGCGCCATCCTGTGGTGAGTCACAGGAAGTACAGAGAGATTGAGATGCCTGGTCTGAGATGAATTTCACTTCACCTGGAAGTGGAGGAGAGCAGGAGGCTGCATGTGGAAGTGACAAAAAGCTGCAGTCGACTGTGTTTCCAGCAGAATCTCTGCTGGCTTGGTTTTTACAAAGTCATCATTCAAAGCAGAATTTTATTTAAAATGTGAGAGCAGATCACAAAGTTTCAAAGATACAAACATGTCCGAGTGAATTTGGGAGAAATGTGTTTAACCCTCTGCATCCTGCTCACGTCCCATATTTTACTGTTTGACCTGATTTTTTCATTCTGAGTCTCTCACACTGTGGCATTCAGCAGCTTCCCTCAGCACATTACCTTCTCTGGTTCAACTTTTATCTAAACGTTATTTTAATGAACTCATTCTGGTAGGTGATTTTAATTCAGACTGGCCTTCTTCTGTGCTTGTTTTTAAATCGAACGCAAGTTATTCAAAGCCCCACATGCCTTAATCCCCTTATTGACCTTTGTAACTACAGGGGTCCAACAAAGAATGGCCACGCATCATACTGATGTCTTCGGAAATTTATTTTTCTCTCTCTCTCTTATTGTCTTCAGACACCGTGAAAACTGAAGAAACACAAAGTTTACAACATAAATGTTTTGAGGTTATCAGTCTCTCATATCAGTGTCCATAAACAGTCTTGTGCAAGCAGAACAGAAAAAACGCAAAATAATGGATATCACTAAAATGTCCTCTCATTACCAGTGTAGAACACATATGCAACCTTATACAAAGAATATACATGAAACCATACCGTGTGCACCTCTTGGACCACATGCAGAATAACATTAATGTTGAGGCTGTAGATCAGGGGTGGGCAATTCCAGGCCTCGAGGGCCGGTGTCCTGCAGGTTTTAGATCTCACCTTGGGTCAACACACTTGAATCAGTTCATTACCAGCCCTCTGGAGAACTTCAAGATATGGGCCGTTTATCAATGCCCAAGTACGCCAGTACGTACTCGCGTGCTCGGTGAGTACGTACTCGCCGAGAACGCACGGGAGTACGTACCCGCCGAGAACGCGAGCACGGACTCGTTTGCCGTTTCTCAATTTTCAAGTACGCGACCACGGACTCGTGATTTGTACAGTCGGAACACCAGCGTACGTGATGATGTCACAGGTCCGGAGTTTTTACTGCCATCCCCTCCTAATTTAACTGTGAGTAACATGTTATGAAGCTTAACTTTAATCACAGCCAAACCGGTTTACTCAGGAACAAATAAAACACTGAAATAAACCAAACATTAACATTTAGAAGTGATCTAAGTGACTTATATATCATTTTTAACCTCAGTAGTGAAACCTCTAATAATAAAAATAGTGTACATGTACATACCTTAATAAAAACAAGCAGGTGAGATGTTAGAATGCTTTTATTTCTATTCTAGTGGACACTCAATACTATAGACAGCTGCTGGGGTTTCTTTAACCTGAGTAGTGAGAAGACCGCGAGCGGGGGGGGGACGGACGATGTGCCGGGAGTCCGCTGTTGAGTTTTGGACGAAATGCATTCTGGGATATATAGCTGTCCCAAGTCTACACCGATGCATGCTCGATAAAACGGGCGGATCGAGAACACATCCGGGACTTTTTCGCGTTCTCGGCTTGATGCGTACTTCGAATTGGAACAGTACTTGGTCTCCGACTGATGACGTATCACGAGTACACGAGAACGCAAGTACGCACAAGTACGCATATTGAGAAACGCCCATGTTGAGGAGCTAATTTAGCCATTTAAATCAGCTGTGTTGGTTCAAGGACACATCTAAAACCTGCAGGGACACCGGCCCTCAAGGCCTGGAGTTCAACACCCCTGCTGTAGATGCATCTGTAGCTCTGTATAAGTGCTAGCTCCACAATGCCATGGTTGTGCCCTCAACCAAACTCTGGTCATGTGACCATTACAAACTCTACCCCATACAAACTTTACAGCACTTTAAATATTTAACAAACCCATATTTTGTAATCACATGTTAGACATGTTTTTTAATTAATGTTACACTTTCATCATCTTATCTTATAAATAAATGAACTAAATTAAGCATGAATCTATCACAGAAACATATGAAATAACCAACTTTATTTTAACTGTCTCAGGGACAGTTACAACCTTTTTTTGTTTAAACCAACATACCGCATAAGTTTTCCACATCTGCACTTTTGATCAACGACCTGAGTGATCACTGCGTAGTTGGGTCAGACATAAACCAAGTTTAGGTGTAGTTTATTTTTGTTGTGCTGACGTTTTGCTGACACAGTTTATCCCGTACTTCAGCTACAATGAAAAAAAGACACAAAGGTGGAGTTATTCTGCGTCGTTAAGCTGCACAGCTGCCTCTTCTTCTCTCATTCTCTCCCCTCCCTCTCCTGTTGCTACTTCAATCATGAAACTGATCAATGATCAGCTGATCGGCTTTTCTCTCTTGTTTATTTATCGCCCACTTTGCACCAGAAAGAGGAAACCAGCGGATGTCGCGCTAAACAACAGCAGCACGTTTAAGCTTGATCAGCTGTTGTTAGAATGTATTTAATATTAATTTCTAGTATCAGCTGATGTTTGCTGGAGCCACAGCTGTAAAGCTGCTGATCATGATGTCAGTTTGGATATGTGGTGAGAGGGAAACATGAAGATGAAACCAGGAGATGTCCTTACTGAATCATCAGAGCTGAACAGGTGATGGAGAAACAGGTTTACCTTTTAGGTGACATGAATGAGTTGAAGGGAAGTTATGAACTGTTTCTGAGAGACAAATAACACCAGGATCCTTTTCTAAGTAGCTGACAGCTGGTAACTGTGCAGGGGCGGGTCTAGCAAAGTTTTGCCAGGGGGCCAGGTAGGGCATTAACAGGGAAAGGGGGGCACAAAGATATACTTTTCTTTCTTACTCTCATTTAAAATATCTAGCTGTTATTAAATAATTATCTGAATCTTACAACCAAAGTTTTTATCTGATGCAACATGTATAGAAATCATACATATACCAATAAGACTGTGTACATCACTGTCACAACAGCGTTTGTTTTCATTCAAAGGCTTGTAAAGGAATTTCTTTTACTTATGTACTAATCACATTATTTTATTGTATAATGCCTTGGTGCCACTGGATTTTAACATGTCTGACACCCATACTGTAAGAAGGAAGTTGGGGGGAAGCAGACAATGCCACAGGAAGGAATCTTTTGTCTCTTCGAGGACTCTGGGAGGTAGCAAGGGAGTGTGAACCTTAAGGTGTGAAACAGCTGTGTACTGCCTTTTGTTCCTGGAGAAGGTATTTAACTGAGAGCCATGTTAGGCTCAGGGAGACTCTGCTGACCCTGCCCCATGGTCATGCAGGCTCTCCACAAGCTTGGTTTTCTGTTCTGTGTGTTTTGATTAAAGAATGTTAGCTACCGCTCACCGCTCATCTGCAGGCTTTATTTAAGTGGAAAACTTCCACAACAGAATGGCGCTGCGAGCAGGGTGGTCCGTGTGGTCGCTGAACAACGGTTCCGTGGACGGGCTGATCACCCCTGAGGGAAAAGGTACCTTTGTCCTACCGGCTGTTGAAGCAAAGGAAATGGAGGAGTTACGGAGCCGCGTGTTTCAGCAACCACCGAGACCATCGATTTTGAGGGGACTCCTGCAGATGGGTGAGTGATAGCTAACTTGTAACAAGTCACGAGAGTTTTGTGTCTGGCCGAAGAAGTGAGCGTGTTGCAGCCTTCGGGGAGCCCAAGAAGGTGTGTTACGACCTTTCAGGGCAAGAGCTCCGAGGGAGTCTTCGTGTAGAATCACGGAGAGTCTTCGTGTAGAATCACGGAGTGACATTCCTAGCGTCTTCTAAAAGATCCTAACTTCTTCAAAGGAGACTGGGGGTGGCGGTGTTCGTTCCTTGGTCCTGTGAGATTATTCTGTTATCATATGTTACCTTATATCTGTAATCAAAGTAGTTGAATTATGATACTGCTGTAGATCATATTATACCCCTTAATATAGAGTGTGTGATCAGTATGTAGTTTTAGTTTGCATTATACTTCTGACTTAAAAGAGTGTGAAAATCATTAGATCTATTTGATTGACCTGTATTATTCGACACTGTTGAATGTGTTACACTGTTTCTTGACATTTCATACTGCTGAATCATGAAGAGAATGTTGGGTGCAGAGGGCCTTGTACTGATAATGGGAGAAACAGACTACATTCCTGTCAATGGAAAATTGTACTGGTAGTCAGTATAAGCTTTTAATGATATAAGTTTGCATATGATAGAATACTGTATGTTGACCTTTTGATGACTTAGACTGTTGTCCACTACAGGACTGTTTTATAAATTCTTTCTCACAGCTGAATAAGCTGTTATTATTTCACTCCTGCCAGGAAGAGGAAGAGCTGGACACTCTTATCTGACACTCCCTAACAAGAAGAGAGGCCGCGTCTTTCTGTATCCCACAACACACATGCATACACCTAAATCACTTCTATCTTCACTCCCTACACACTAACTTTCCTCTACCTATGAATAGACGTATTCACTGTTGTATTATTTTTGCATATAAATAAAGAGAAGTGCAAGAACAGAGCGCGGATCACAGGGCCCCCACTCTGTTGTGAGCGTTCTGTGACCGCCCTTGCAAGTAAAGATCTACAGTGTGTGTCTCTTCACTCTTAGACTCTTAGCTGAAGAAGTGTCATTTAGAATAAATCTCTTGACATTTATTTTGGTCCTTCGAGCCGGATCAGAAATATCAGAACTGTTATCTGTGACTCTGTTCCAGGATCTGGCACACTGTTTCCTGACGCCGTGGAGCCAGCACCGAAGTCTGTGCACAGCCCTCTTAGACGAGGAGGACCCGGGACGTTCGAGTCCGGGCCGGTCTGGTCCACGGCGGTGGGATTCTGTCTGACGATCCGAATCACCAGTGAGACGTCTGAGGGTGAGAGAAACACTATTTTGTAAAACGGCCACGAAGGTTTTATGAAACGCGTAAAATAAAATGATAAAATAGGTTAAGTTCGCCAAAAGAACTAAGTTTAGACCAGTTTCAGAGGTAGCCGAAATTATCTCGTGACAAATGATTAAAGAAACGCGTAAAATAGGTTAAGTTCGCCAAAAAGAACTAAGTTTAGACCAGTTTTAGAGGTAGCCGAAATTATCTCGTGACAACCCAGATAGCAAGGAAACATTGAAACAATGTTGAGTCAATATCAGGCGACGTCATTGAAGCAACGTTGAAGTGTGACGTTGACCCAACATCACTCTTGCACCCATTTTTAACGTTGAAACAATGTTGAAACCTGACATTGATTCAACGTTATATTTTCTAACACTGTTGACATTGAAACAATGTCAGATTCTGATATTGAAACACTGTTGAGCTATGGTATTGATTTTCCACCACTTTCGCACAGTTGCTTTTTATTGAAAAAAAACAAACAAACAAAAAAAAAAGGTCAATAGACATGTATCATTTGCAAAATACTTTATTAAAAGACAAAGTTTCCTATTTACATTTCTATGTTTCACGTCACTTTTTATTATTTACTCCGGGATGGGGATGGATGATGTGCGTCCTGCGCGCCACCCGTACGATCTGGAGCATATCTGAGCCATTTCTGGACTGCTTGAGCAAAGACCAACTCAGACAGAGTTCGCCCCTAGCTGCTGCGCCAGGCCATCTAGGACAAAAATAGACACACACACAAAAAAAAACAAAGACAAAAAAAAAGGGAATTAGAGCACATGAATAAGCTCTTGTTAATTGTCTTCAGCAGGGAGAAAGTATGTAAACTCCTAGGCTGATAAACATGAAAGTCACCAGGCGGAAATCAGCAAACTGCCGCATTTGATTCCCAAAGAGCTATAAGCTGAAAATGTGATAAGTCTTAGCATGGTGTGCCGTGTATCCTTTAAAAAAAAAAAGAAAACATGGGGTCCTCGGGCTGTACAAAGTGTACAACCCGAGGACAAAACAAGCCGAAGACCAAAGACTCCATCTCCAGATTAACCGGACATGAAAGTCTTGTTATTAAGAAAGACAAAGTAATATAGCAAAAACCAGACATAGGAAATGTGAAACGCACCCAGCACATCAATTGATCCCTTTATTGTTCACTTTAGGCTCATAAAACTACAATAAATGTTAAAACTTACCAAATATGCATCTGCACAGCGCTGTCTCTTTAAATGCCCTTTTTTGCTTTGTCTGGTCCTTGGTTTTTTTCCCCTGCCCAGTTGAGTACAGAGGCCAGCTCCTTTGTAATGGCATAAACCATTACACGGCGGACTCGCACCTCCAGTGTGGTCCAGCAGCACCAATCAACGCAAAGCGTCTCACCTATAGACACATTTTATGAGATGGAATTAGCATGTCTCATGTCTTAAATGTGTATGCAAGTGCTTGTGTGTTTACTTCATGTAATTGATGATAGAAACATGTCATTTAGTTTTCCCTAAAGCCTGATTTTCAAGTCATACAAAGAATAAACCAAAGTATTGGCAGTACAATGTATTTCTATTCCCTTTTGTTGGATATTCATTTGTTAGTTCTTGTAACTGCTAAAAGTGTTTACTAGTTTTTGCCTGTCACATATATTTGTTATACCATGTAAACTGTGAAATTCCAAGATTTTCAAACTTGCCTTGTAATAGTGGCCTCACAGAGTCTCTGGAATCTACAGAAAAAAAAAAATCACAACAAGATGACATTCAGGAGTATAAATTGGGTTTTTTTTTAGATAAGAGTACAATGACATTGTGATGCAGCTTTAAAGCTTTTTTTAAAAGCATACCATCTATAGGGAAGACATCAGACTCTGCATGCTGGCGAGATCGCAAGCTGTGTCGGTTTGTGCCGGAGTGGCGAAAGGTGCCGGAAGCTGGGTGGGGCATTATGATGGTTGCTATCAGTGGGCTGGGGGGGCAGACTGCGGAGTGATGAGGGCTGTTTAGAAAAAGATAATATTTTAAGTATTTAAGAATACAGACAACTTGTCAAAAAAGTTTCCTCGTGTCAGACACAGATATGTACACAGACACTAGACAGTATTTTATTACCTGGTATTTTCACTCGAGGGGCCTGGGGAAACCGTTTTTTTGTAGGCTGCTCATCCTCTGAGTCCGTATATGTGTACAGGGGATTTGGTCTAAAGAAAAGAAATTAAAAACGGTCTTAAGTAATTGTAAATATGCTTTTGGCATATTGTTTCCTAAAGTTAGTTTGATTTCTAACAACACACACAGGAAACAGAGACGTGCAAGAAGGTACAGTATACAATGAATTTTTGAAGTGCACAAGTGTACACGGCTTTGCATTTTTAAAAAGTTTACAAACTTCCACTTTTTGGACTATATTATGTGGTGATATTGCAGTATGCAAGCACCACAGATATGTATAAAAGACAAGATCAAATTCTTAACAATCAAAGATATGTTTGTGAATAAAAAGGTTTTACTTGTGCTTTCTTTTAAGACTGGTCTGGGTTTCTTCTTCGGACTGAAGGTCAGACGTATCACAGCGTTCACGTGGATATCTCTGAAGACTGCGTTCTGCTTCGTGAAATGTGCCTGGAAATACAAACACAACGTACGGCCAGACATACATTACGTGTGGACAAAAGGTGCAAACGCATAGAAAAATCAGCGGTTTCAAAAATACGCTGGTACGTGTGGACGTAGCCTTATTCATTATTCAAGGCACAAACGGAAAGTCATGTACGCGTGCAACGTACAGTCACGTGGGCATGCTGCGTGAGCATTCAAACTGAGTCTAAAGTTTGGTTTTTGATGGTTTTTGATGGTGACCGGAGCCGAATGATCGTCAACTATAAATAGACGTTTTCTCGACGTTGTTGTTGTCACCTGGTCGACTATAAATAGATCAAATATCAATGACAAAAAAACAACGGTGAATCAACATCGTTACAACGTCTCTATAGTAAGACCGTCGGTTAACCACAGTATTTCAATGTTGTTACAACATTGGCATTTCAACCCCGACCATATACGACGGTTCGGATGAAAAATCAACATAGATTCAATGTCGTCTTGCTATCTGGGAAATTATTTAAGAAACGCGTAAAATAGGTTAAGTTCGCCAAAAGGCCAAAAAGAACTAAGTTTAGACCAGTTTCAGAGGTAGCTGTTAAATACTTCGTGACAAATTAGCGCGCAAATGTCTATCTGTGTGTATGTGTGTATGTGTCTAGAAGTAAGTTGATTTTACAGCACAATACGCTGCTGAACTACTTCTATTTTATTTGTTTTCTTTGCTTGAGGCTCACGTACTGGTGACAAATGAGAACGGTTGAGTTTTATCTCGTAAAACTGATACCGCTTCATTTTTTAGAAGTGAAGTAGAAGGGCGTATCAGCAACCACTCTGAAGTCAAGCGTGCCAGTGACAGCCCAGCAAAATCTTTGACAATGGGGAATAAACAAGCAAAATTAACACCTGATGAGGAATATTTAGAAAAACAACAAACCGGAGCAGGTAGAATAAGTGCAAATAGGTGGAGAAATCCACAAAAAGCTAAAAACCACAGCTGGGAAGGGAAATGCAATCCCTCAGCTGTTACCCAGCTGAGAGCTGCCCTGAAACAAGAAATTACATTAACAAAAGACCCAAAGGAAAAATTAAAACGTAAAGAAGAATATAAACTTTTCCAAGCATGGGAAACCGAAGCTGAAAGGAGAAAAAGAAAGAGGAAAAGAAAAAACAATTTAAACGCACTTTCATTAAAGGATTACTACCACCCATTAGGTCTCATGTAGAAAAGCATTGGGTAACGCAAAGATACGGGCACAGCAGATGAGGCGTTTCAATATGCTAACCATGCACAGACAGTGGTGAAACGGAAAGAGAAGGTCTCAGTTTTTGCCCTCGACGCTGACACTGTTCTCACAGCTTTCAGTGGAGGCTACAGGGGAGGTTTCAGAGGCCAAAAGAGAGGGAGAGGAATGCGTAGGGGAAGAGCAAGAGGTAGAGACAGGCCTAGACACACACCAAGCAGTGGTTTTAGCACTACATGCTGGAAGTGTGGAAAAAAGGGACATTTTGCACGTGACTGTAAGACACAGAGAACGCCCGACACAGAATGATTAGCTGCAACCACTGTGGCTGTCAGACAGATGAAAGAGAGAGACAGAAAAAACTAAATAAAATGAACAAAAGGCTAAATTGAATTAGAACTTAACTGTAATGTATTCAAAATGATAATAGCAAGGATAGCAACCTGTAAACTGGTATTAACAATAGAATGAAAGAAAATATATAACTCACACAAACACATATTAAATGAAATAGAGAGATGCATAAGGTATATTAAGGTTGTGTCATTGTTCAGCCAAAGAAAATGTGTGAAAAGGAAAATGTCTCCAGCTTGGGAAAGGGTGAGACTGCAGCTCACCCTCAGCCCTTGGTGGACACAAATAAAATATAAATAAAATATTGTAATATACTATTGCTGTTATATAAAAGATAATAACATTAATAATGAAATAATATTAATATGAAGAGGCACCTCAGTCAGCTATGATGTGAGGTGGATAATTGTTAGAAGTAGTCTGCATCAAGCTTAAGGTTTGCTCAAATTCAGTATAATGACATATGAAATGAAGAAAATAAAGAAAATATGTAAATTACTTAAGTGCATAGAGGCACTTGACCTGCTCGAAAACCTGTCATCCTAGATGAGACATTGCTGAAATATAGAGCACACCTATACTAACAACTAAAAACCCTGCATACAACAGCTAAAGCTACACAATTGAGAAGCTGAATTAAATATATGGTCACTGCTAAGCTGATGAGCAGGTTACACATTTTTTTACAGCAGGAGCTACATAAGAACACATCAGAGGGAGGGAAACAGCTATTAAAGCTCAAACATGCAGCTGTCTGTGGGCTCAGTTTTTTGTTTTTTTTTCCCTCACACTTCTGATTTGTCTTTGGCAGCAGCCTTTTTGCATCCTGACTCGTGTGTAAAGCGTTCAAGCCATCGGTAACTTGTTTTTTGTTTTGTTTTGTTTTTTGTTTTGTTGGGTTGAAAAATGACTAAATTTGTGATCATACTTGTGGATCACAGTGGCACATAATGATTAGGCATATGATTTACTAATGCAGATGTAATAACTTTATTCTAAAATTCAAGGAGAACAAACAAGAACAACATCTTCAGTTGTGTATTGTTGTTGTTCTCTGTGCAGTGTGCTGAGTTTTGTTTTTTGTTTCTTTTGTTTTTTGAAATGTTGCTTGAGTGATGAGTACTGTAACTTCTGTTCAGAGCCAGCTGAGAGCTGGGTTGTCTGTTTTTTGTTTTGAAATGTAATTTTTGTTTTGAAAAAAAAAGGGGGGGGGAAGGTTTTGTGTTTCTCAGCAAAGAACAACTACAATTTAATTTTATGTTTTTGAGAAAGGAGAATTTAAAATAATAGTAATAATAATAATAAAACAAAGAGTGATGTTTTGTTTAAGTGTTGAAGCAGGCTAATACTGCAAAATACCATTTAGTGCATGATCTGCGAGCAATAAATGAAATCATCTTATTTATCTTTAAATAAACTCCAATTATGGAGACCTGAAGTCACATGCTTAGGGCACACTCTCAGGTGAAGGCAGAAAGCTACTAAACAAAGAAAAGAAGCTATACAAAATGCGCCACAGCCACAAACTAAGCATTCATATTCTTTCTAACTCTTAGTGAGCCTGAGTTATGACCTTGGCTCCCTGTTTTTCTGCTTCCACCAAAGGTGGGGGTGACGCTCCCGTGGCATGTGCTCTGTTCTCTTTACTATCACAAAGAGGGAAAAAAAAGAGAGAGAGGCCCCTACTCTCTGAATACAATATTCTTTTCATAACTCGGCAGTATGAAATGTCATGAAACAGTGTAACTCACTCACAGTAAATCAGCAGTATAGCATAATACAAACCTATCTAATAAATCTAATGATTTTCACATTCTTTTAACTCAGAAGTATGATGTGGCCTACAGCAGTATCATGATTCACTCATTTTGATTACAGGTATAATGTAATATATAACAGCATAATAATCTCACAACTGCTTCAAGCACATTTGCCTTTCTTAACACACGCGAGTGAAAGGCAACTGTTGAGAAAATGCTCTTTTGGGTGAGACAGTCCCAGAGGCCTTGCATGCAAGCTACTAACACACATACATGCAATGAAGAACAGCTTACACTACAGCACACACTATACATGTGCCTACATCCCTCATTAGTGTTAAAACAGGGAAAACTTAATAGTTTTGTTATCAAATGCTGAAGTTTATCCACCACTAACAAATAAACTCTCTGGGTTGCAGGACAACAACTTCAAAAAGAACGACACTGGTATGACCAACCAGTGATGAAACAACAAATTTAGTGGTTAAGAGTCAAATGGTGAGATGTTTTCTGCTGATTGAATCATACAAGTGATTACTGAAGGAAGGAAAATTCCTTTTTTGTGCTTTTAAACGTGATCTTACGAATTTTAATATCTACCTGTGTTGTCCTGTCAACTTGGTGGGTTATGAGTTAATTATATTGTGAGGAAAAACAAAAAAAAGGGGAGAGAAGGCTGACACAGGGCCTGGCCCGGTGTTTCTCCCCTCTCTGAATAACACAGCCAAAACAACATCATTTTCCTGTTCGTCTGTTTTTGTTTTGTTTTTGTTTTTTCTCTTTATGTTTAATTACAGGCTGCTTTGCCGGTCCTGAAAGCCGAAGCTGACCTGGACTCCTGCTCTCCCCTCTACCATCTCTGACCCTGACCCTGACCAAATACTGCAGCAGCTGGACCCATAACAACAATCTAAAAATGTCAACAGTGCTGCAGGAAAAGGATCTCATGCAGCAGAGATGGAGAGCGTTAAATCCAAGGCCCGTTTCACTACACGGGGGAAATTTCCAGACAGCTTCAGCTGACAGAGCTGTGACGAGACGCCCATTAAGCCCGAATGAAAAGTAAGGCCGAGCAAAAGAATGCTGACCTTGATAACTCTGCATTAACACTGTACAGGACAGTGACGGACCAACACGGATGATCGGGCAGCAGAAGAAAGGGCGTGCCAGAGACAGGAGGAGCAACTGAGGTCAAAAGGCACCTCAGAATGGACAAAACACAGAAGAAGATGCAGGTTTCACCTGCGGTGAGCATGGACACTGGAGAAAGGACTGCCCCAATTGGGGCCAAAACCAGGACAGACTGAACTTTGAGCAGCAGCAGCAGCAGCAATGGTCGCAACCGGACTGAAAAAGAGGAGGGCAGGACCCCAGGACACGCTTCAGGCCGTGGTTTACCCAAAACACCAGAACAGGAAAGTGATAAACACACCAACATACACAAACATACACATCTACACACACTGACTCAGAATGAAGAGAAACGCACACCTGAACAGACGTGCACTTGTTGATTGAGTGAGAAATGACACACACACACATCAGACAATGTACACTCATCAAACATGACTGATGCCCTGAACGCCTTGAGACAGATCCAGCAGGCCCAAAATCAGGCCTATGTAAATAATACAAGTGACTGCTAAAAAGACTACTACTGCCTTTTCACTGTGCAATACTTTTTGTTAAAAACCAACGGTGCAATAGACTTCAATACTTGCAATTCCTTTGTATTCTTATTCTTATTTATTCTATTTATCCCTTTTTGTATTTTTACTTTTATTTTGTGTTTTTGTAACATGTATCCTGCCATGTCTAAAACTCATGATTAACCGTATAATTGTTTCCACTGTTGCTGCATACATAGCCGTGACAAATGATATGACCCCGACCTGTTGGAGCATGAAGACTTTGTGTGATTAATGATGATGTGATAGAAACTGTACAACAAGATGTTACATACTGATATCTCACTTGAAAGTTATACTGACAACAGGAGGGAATGTCAATGGAAAATTGTACTGGTAGTCAGTATAAGCTTTTAATGATATAAGTTTGCATATGATAGAATACTGTATGTTGACCTTTTGATGACTTAGACTGTTGTCCACTACAGGACTGTTTTATAAATTCTTTCTCACAGCTGAATAAGCTGTTATTATTTCACTCCTGCCAGGAAGAGGAAGAGCTGGACACTCTTATCTGACACTCCCTAACAAGAAGAGAGGCCGCGTCTTTCTGTATCCCACAACACACATGCATACACCTAAATCACTTCTATCTTCACTCCCTACACACTAACTTTCCTCTGCCTATGAATAGACGTATTCACTGTTGTATTATTTTTGCATATAAATAAAGAGAAGTGCAAGAACAGAGCGCTGATCACAGGGCCCCCACTCTGTTGTGAGCGTTCTGTGACCGCCCTTGCAAGTAAAGATCTACAGTGTGTGTCTCTTCACTCTTAGACTCTTAGCTGAAGAAGTGTCATTTAGAATAAATCTCTTGACAATTCCATACCCCCACCTTTACAGAGAGCAGAAAGACAGGGAGCCGAGGTCATAACTTAGGCGCCGTGTGAGAGAAAGAATGTGAATGTTTAGGCTTTTACGACTAGGTGGGGGCTACTAGAGGCTATAAAAGGCTGAGTAACCCGTCACCATTTTGAGACTTGCGGTGACCCTCTGCAGGCAGGTCTCCCCATCATGATGGTCCTTATGCTCTTAAGTGTTGAATTGTATGGAAATAAAATATTGTTGATTGAGCATTTATACACCGAGTATTGTCCCTCCTTCAGCCCAAAGATTAAAAGAATTGGGAGATTTTAACAACTTGGTGCCGTGACCCGGATCTTTGGTGTGCTGAGGAGGTGCAGATTTGGCCTGTGGTGAGATCGTGGGGCGAGGCGAACAGAGGGCCAGCCTAAACAGAAAGGTAAGCACAGCCTGTTGTATTATAAATACCAAATGTGCATATTGGGCTTTCCAAATTAATCTGTTCGCTGAGTTACACGTATTTTCACATTAAATTTGTCGGTGTCTGGTTTTTGGCACGAGATACTAACAACAAAAGTTGAGGCTGAATTCCAGTGTGTTAGATAAACTGCTTCTACCAAGAAACTAAGAATATACTACGTTGAGCTAGTTGCAGTTTAATTGCTTCTACCAAGAAACTAATAATATACTACGTTGAGCTAGTTGCAGCCCACTTTACCTTCCACATTTAACTTTGTCTAAGACTGGCTTCTGTAGCAATAATACATTAGAATCTTTGGAGACGCGGCCATAAGTCCAGTACATTGAATAGAGGTTTGAAGTGGGTTATGGTGTCGGATATAAGCCCTCGTTGATGCGGTCATAAAATTAGTACAGAATTAAGGTTAAGCAGATACTGGCTTACGGTGTCGGTTAAGCGCCAGCAACGCGTAATGCGAAACACGTCTGTAGGTTTTGGTTTATGATGCGGCCGTGTTCTGGTGATGCGGTCATAAGTGCAGTAGTGAGGGATTGCTGGTTTCAGCACATTGAAAAGAGGTTAGACGGTGGTTTATGGTGTCGGTTTTGAGCCTCGAGGGCTACGGCCATAAAATTATAAGTAAAATATTTACTTCACCCCGATTAAAGGTAAAGCAGACGCTGGTTTATGGTGTCGGTTTTGAGCCTCGGGGACGTGTATCACTTCTGTTTACGATGCGATTTTGCCCCGTGGTGGTGGCCATAAGCGCAGTGAAAGGGGTACCTGGTGTATGGTGCGGTTGTGCTTCGGAAGAGTTCTAACAGTTGAGCTCAGAGGTTTCTGTGTAAATTTCCGCTGATGAAAAGCGCTCTCTGTGGGTCTCACTGCTGGTGAGGCGCGCTCTGGGCGTTGTGTGTGTGAAGCGCGCTCTGGGTGCTGTTCTGTGTGTGAGGCGCGCTCTGGGTGTGTTTCCGTGTGTGAAGCGTGAACACAGTGACAGTGACGGTTGATGTGTGAATAGGAGGACACTAGAGTAAAGACACATTTTAGGATCAAAGGTTGATACCTAGTGTACCTGTGGAAATTAATTTTGTTCAAGGTGTGGCAACCCCCCTGTCTGTGGACGCACAGGCCGGTCCAGCGTCGTCTGGGTGCCGAGGTGGTGACTTGGGAACTGAGGACTCCCGCATAGCTACAGAATAACACTGGAACGGCCGTGTAATCACGGGTTCACATTTATTCTGGACTAGACCAAGACACATTTTGCGATCAAAGGTTGAGCTCTAGAGTAGTCAAATAAAAAGGTTGAATTCCTCGTTTCAGTGGTTAAAATTGTTGTGTGCCTGTCCCCTGACGAGTGTGAAATTACATAAAGAGGGAATTTGGAGCCACATAGAGATAGACGGGCATAATTGGGTGTATTACTCTGTGGTGTAATAAAAAATAATAAAAAAAGGAGAGAGAGAGAGTAAGAGGTGCGTAGTGGAGAATTATTGAGAAGCAGAGAGAGGAATGTGTTGGGAGACTGGCGTGCAGTTTGCGCTGTCAAGGTGGGCGTGTTGCCTGCTTATCTGTTTAACAATGATGAAAATGATATTAAATAAATCTCTTAGTGTGTTAATACAGGAAGCTATGGACCTGGACCAACTGCCCCCACAAGCACAGCGGCCGAAGCAAAATTATAGTAATGGAAACCACACCCAGCAAGAATCAGCAGCTGTGAAACAGACAGCAGCGAGGAGAGAATTAGAGGAGAAATTAAGAGAAGTTTTAACACAAAATTGGGGCCAACGGACTTGTGGAGGTTGGGAAGGCGTCCGGAGCATCACAACAAAAGGTGAAACAAAAACACACACAAGCAGAGAAATGTGAGAGAAAGGCTCCTTTTAAGGTAACGCCTAGTTTGGGAAAAAGTTAAAATTAACCTGCCTAAAAATGCACACACATGCAATGAAAAAACAGCTTACACTCATGAACATGTGAAGATTTTCCAGCAAGGTTAAAGCAGCAAAAATTAACATACACCTGTTTTTTGGGGTTGTTTTTTTTTAATGATGAAGTTTATCCATTACTAACAAAGAAACCCTCTGGGTTGCAGGACAACAATTTAACTTCAAAGAAAAAAAGGAAATAAAGAGACTGGTATGACCAACCAGTGAGGAAACAACAAATTTAGTGGTTAACAGTCAAATTGTGAGATGTTTTCTGCTGATTGAACAACACAAGTGATTACTGACGGAAAGAAAGTTCTCTTTTGTGAATTTAAAAATTTGAACATGTGCATGTTGTCCTGTCAACTTGGTGGGTTATTAGTTGATTATAGTATGGGGAAAAGAAGAAAAAAAAAAAAAAAAGGGGGAGAGAAGGCTGACACAGGGCCTGGCCCGGTGTTTCTCCCCTCTCTTTGTAACACAGCCAACACAACATCATTTTCCTGTTGTTTCCTGTTTGTTTTTGTTTTGTTTTTGTTTTTTTCTCTTTATGTTTAATTACAGGCTGCTTTGCCGGCCCTGAAAGCCGAGGCTGACCTGGACTCCTGCTCTCCCCTCTACGTGACCCTGACCAAATGCTGCAACAGCTGGACCCACAACAACAACCTGAAAATGTCAACAGTGCTGCAGGAAGGATCTCATGCAGCAGAGACGGAGAGCACTAAAACCAAGGCCCGTTTCACTACACGGGGGAAAATTCCCGGACTGCGTCAGCTGACAGAGCTGTGACGGGACGCCTGCCAAGCCCGAATGAAAAGTAAGGTCAAGCAAAAGGATGCTGATCTTGATAACTCTGCATTAACACTGTGCAGGACAGTGATGGACCAACACGCATGATCGGGCAGCAAAAGGGGCGTGGCCGAGACAGGAGGAGCAAGTGAGGTCAGAAGGCACCTCAGAATGGACAAAAATACAGGAGAAGAAGATGCAGGTTTCACCTACGGTGAGCATGGACATTGGAGAAAGGACTGCCCCAATTGGGGTCAGAACCAGGATGGACAGAACTTCAAGCAGCAGCAGCAGCAATGGTCGCAAACAGACTGAAAAGGAGGAGGGCAGGACCCCAGGGCACGCTTCAGGCTGTGGTTTACCCAAGACACCTGAACAGGAAAGTGATGAGCACAAACACACACAAACACACACATCTACATACACTGATGAAAAGAAACACACACATGAACAGATGTGCACTCGTTGATTGAGTGAAAAATGACACACACACATTGAAATGCTGATTCACTGAGAAGTGATCCACATACATACACATGCACACGCTTGTGCAACGAAGAGTGATGCGCACACACACACACACACACGCTGATGCAATGAAGAATGCTTTGCTAACAAATGCTTATGCTGATATGCAAAATGCTGCACACAAACATCCCAATACATAATTTTTATGAGGAGCCATTGATTACCATTGATTACTTAAAATGTGTTTTATGTCACCCAAAGGGCATTTATGTAGATTTAAGGAATAAGGTCTGAAACAGTTTGGTTATGAAAACAATGTCTGTGCGTGATGTCTGTTTATGGCTCAAGGCCTTGACTGAATTCTTTGCTGTGCTTCACACAGCCCTGATGAGGAGCAGTGGCACAGAGTGAAAATGATGAACTAACGGTGTAAGTTTTAGGTCGGAGTACGGCATTTTCTATGATTGAGATTTAATTCAAGGAGGAACAAAAGGTGTTACGGTACCTGAGGTTCTCATTCCTACACAATATTGTCCCGGCAGGAAGCAAAACGTTCCTGTGAATTTCTGGTTGATTTTTTGGTTTTGCTTAGCGCTAGCTTGATTTTATCAGTGAGCTTTGGCTTGTGTTCTTTCTCTAAGCGAGAGAGGGATGATTTTATGTTTGGAAATGTCTGCAACGGGCCCTAGTTTGTGTTATTTTATTAGTATTTTGTTGGTTACATCTGTTTTCTTTTTTGTTACAGTGCACTGAGATAAGAAAATCTGAGAGGTGTGATCCACTGGTGGTGATATTTTGTGAGTTCATGATTTAACAATCAGCTCTTTAAAACAGGCCTGAAAGATTGAGATTTAAAGCGCTATAAAATATTATTACTGTAAACAGTTGCAAAGTGTGCTTCTCCATGATTGTAATTGGCTTGAGAGAAATTCACTTATAGGGGACACTGATCACGTGAGAAGTCCTGAGTCTAAAAGGATTGCAGCGAGTCAATCCAGTCCAAAAAACAAGGAATTGTTTTCCTTTAAAATGATGACGTCATCTTGCTGGTGATGGATACTTGAATAGCTCGCGCGTGAGACTCCATTATCAGCAACATCTGGTATGAATGGGTGTGAATGAATGCATGTGACTGGACGGTGATGGACGGACTAAAAGTTTTGACTGACTTGACACTGAGACAATGACTGCACCAACTTTAGGATTAGTAAATGCCAACAAACAATTCACCTAGCCGGCAAGAGAAGGGTGGATGCTTTGTTTTGTTTTGTTTTTGCAGGAGCAGGAGGATAAGAGAGACTGGAGGAGGAGACGGTAGCTTCACATGAGAGTGTGGAACTGCAGATTTAACCCGTTGGTTGCTAATTTTGAGTTCTGAGATATGATGTCACTAACCTTCTCTTTTAATTTTCTAGCTCCGATGAATTGACACATGGGAGTGTGTCAAAAAGGGGGGAGTGGAAGTTGAGTTTGAACATCAAACAATGGTTATATAAAAATTCTTATGACTTTATTTGTGTGTTTAATAATTTAGGTATGGTAAAACTTAAGCTTATAGTGTGTTAGAATAAAAAAAATGGTTAATTTGTTTTTGTTTTTGATTTCTTGACTAAACTAAGTGGTTATAACCACTTTCATAAACACATTGCAAATGTGCTCATAATGAGTTGACACTCAGTCTTTTGAAGGTCATAAGCTTCGTTCGGCGTGACTGTCCGGACTGATAAATTGTAGGTATTGACTTTGAGTGCAGAGGGCTAAATGCCAACACGCTTACACACACATAAATTATGATTAGAATGAGTCCCTGGGTCAGAGAGACCTGAACATGAGATTCTAAACCAACTTTGAATCATTAGAAGAGCAATGGATAACAACATTAGATTATCAAGGCTAGGGAGAGAGGTGTTTTGGTTTTCTGTCTCTTACAGCGAAAGGAACAGACACCAGACGAGGTTACGGAGATATGAGGACCCTTCACAGCAGAGACAGATGTAGGGACTCCCAGACAGCAACTGGGGTCAAGTGTCATGGCGTTTGGGCTCCTCGAGAAGATGGATCCCATAAACACAGCAATAACCATGAAGGGGTTGGCGAAAATCTAGGAACACCAGACCAATGAGGTTCGAGAGGATCTTGGTAAAAAGGGGGACACGGCGGTGACCCCAAAATACACAGATCTTTGTTTGAAATCGGGGCAGAATAATCCCCTGATCTGTGCAACGACTAAAGGGTGGTCTAACCCCGGAGGTCGAAGAAAGAAGCTGAGAATCACCCAACTGGAAGATACTGGTAGCTGCAGCAATAAAAATAAAGGTTAAAAGCTCCTTAGACAGAGGTTCTAGTCTAAGTACATTTGAAAGGTATAAGGTGGCACCAAAAATGGGAGTGGGAAACTGGAGCACTAAAATAAAGCTGTGGGAGAATTGGGGAGTGATGGGAGTGTCATCTGTAACTGCTGTTATTGTTGTAAATCTAATTTTTCTTGCATCTGAACTGCGTAAACACAGAGGTCATCCCACATATGGTCCACCCGTTAAAGGGGGACAGAGGGCCTCAGGACCAAGAAGAACTGAACCTTGTAACGCTGGAGTGTATGTTATAAGTGATCTCTTAAATAAAGAGATCAAAAGGGGGAATTGTGAGATTATTCTGTTATCATATGTTACCTTATATCTGTAATCAAAGTAGTTGAATTATGATACTGCTGTAGATCATATTATACCCCTTAATATAGAGTGTGTGATCAGTATGTAGTTTTAGTTTGCATTATACTTCTGACTTAAAAGAGTGTGAAAATCATTAGATCTATTTGATTGACCTGTATTATTCGACACTGTTGAATGTGTTACACGGTTTCTTGACATTTCATACTGCTGAATCATGAAGAGAATGTTGGGTGCAGAGGGCCTTGTACTGATAATGGGAGAAACAGACTACATTCCATACCCCCACCTTTACAGAGAGCAGAAAGACAAGGAGCCGAGGTCATAACTTAGGCGCCGTGTGAGAGAAAGAATGTGAATGTTTAGGCTTTCACGACTAGGTGGGGGCTACTAGAGGCTATAAAAGGCTGAGTAACCCGTCACCATTTTGAGACTTGCGGTGACCCTCTGCAGGCAGGTCTCCCCATCATGATGGTTCTTATGCTCTTAAGTGTTGAATTATATGGAAATAAAATATTGTTGATTGAGCATTTATACACCGAGTATTGTCCTTCCTTCAGCCCAAAGATTAAAAGAATTGGGAGATTTTAACAGTCCGTAGAAGGCAAGGAACCTCACGGGGGACGCCTCGTGTAGTAATAGAGAATTTAGATTCCAGGGGCAGTCAGCGGAGCCGGATTAGCGGCTCAAGAGGCGACTGCGGCAGACGTTCCACCAGGCGGCCAGGGACAAAACTCAATGTGTGACTGTATGTTAAGAACTGTGGGTAATAGTATGTTGTGAGATGAAAGAGAATGGTTGTGTGGAAAAGTTGGTGTGTGTGTAAAAAACAGAGAAAAATGGGGTTCAAAATGTTGAAAATAGGAAACAAAAACAAGAAAAAAAAAAGGAAAAGAGAGGAGTGTAGAAATGTGCGTAAAAGTTGTTTCCAACTAGCGGGAGACGGTGGTACTGCAGGCCACCAGCTCCGCTAGGGTGGACACACACAAAATTTCTTTTTTACCAGAATTGTTGATAAAATAAGCAATAAAAATAGGAAGAGGGTTTGGTGTTTTTCAATGTAGAACAACTACAATCTCTCTGGGTTTTTAAGAAAGGGGACTTCAGAACCAGAGAGGGGAGACGTGTTTCTTTAAGCAGTGATAAGAATGATCAAAATGTCTCAGTGTGTCACTTGCAGGTGAAGAGCAGACCCGGATCAATTTTCCACGTGCAGCAGTCGGAAGAAAATTATAGGTTAACATCATTAGAAACACTCGAGCCAAGTTTTGGCTGAATTGTTTTACAGCTTAACTTCCATGTGTTTGTCACCCTGAGAAAACAAGCTCCAAGAATCTCTCCCTGAAGACAAGAAATGCAGTTCTAGAACAATGAGATGGATCTCAAGAGCTCACAGCAGTATCCTGAGCAGTGAAGAAAAGTTGCAGCAGCAGCAGCAAGGAGAAAAAATGGCATCATCATGACTGGATGGATGGATGTGCATTTCCAACGAGCTGCAACTTCACTGCGTGTGAATGGACCTTTGAAAAGACTGTCTGAGTTGGACATTTGCCACTTTTGGAGCAAAATGGCAAGATGAGACAGTGGAAAACACAGGACAAAGCTGAAAGACAACTGACTCTCACTGGACTGCTGCAACGGGGAGAGATGAGATGAGACCACAGTGGAAGGAGCAGGGGAGGACATGGCTGTTTCAGTGTGGGAACTGAAATTTGGGTTTAGGAAACTGGGAAGGAAAACGACTGCCTTGCGTGGAGAATTGAAAAGTGTCTGGAGCACCGCAAAGAGGAGAGGTACACAAAAATTACACAAACAGAAAAATGCATTAATCCTACTAACACATACACACATGCAATGAAGCTCATGAAGACCAAATAGCATTTTAAGCAGGCGTTTCTGTTACCATCATCTTGTCCGGTTCACTTAGTGGGTTAAGAAGTGATACATAGACTAGTGAACTAGTATTATTTTGGGGAAGGATGATTGAATTATTGCAGGGGTGAACAGAATGCTGCAGGGGGGTCAGATGAGTGGAGACTAATAGATTACTGAGTTTCTTGTTTCTGATGTGTGGGGGAGGTCTTATCATGACACACATCTGGGTACATGGGGGGAAACAAAACTCATCATCTAATAGAATATTGCTGTTGTGTGAGGTGTGTGACTGGTGGATGAAAGTTTTGGGGATTTTGCATTTTCCTTTGGTACCACTTTGAAACTGCCAATTAGTTTTGTTTTGAACTATCATTCTAAGAGAGCATGCTTAGACAACTTCTAAAAAGAGGCCTTCATATTTTTTGATTTTTAACAGTGCACTGAGATTTTTGTTTGGCAATTTTCTCTGTTCAATCAGGCCTGCAAGATCGGGATCGAAAGCGCTACACAACATGTTGAACAATCGCAAGTGAGTTTCTCCAAAAATTAAAATGGGCTCGGGGGAAAGCCACTTATTTGGGACAACCAGAAAACAAGTCCCTGCCAAAAAGGATTCAGCAAAGTAATCCAGTCTAAATTATTTTTTCTTTTTTGAAATGACGTCATTGCTGGCAGTAGAAACTTATTGCGTCACGAGGTTCTACTGTCAGCAAATAAAAATGGGGACTGACTGGACTGACAAAAGCTTTGACTGACTTGACACCAGTATGCAAGATTGCACCTCCACCTTGACCTGACAAAAGGGTGGATGTATGTATGTATGTTTCTTTTTACAGGAGCAGAAAGGTGACAGAAACAGGTTGCATGGGCTTTTGGGCCGTGCTGATTTAACCTTTTAATTGTCACTTTCTGTGTCTTTGTGAATTTACCAGCGGTGTGTTATTCATGACCTTGTATTGTTTACAGTGCAGAGGTCACTGTGAGAAAGTGTGCATACAGATGCGTTGCGCTAACATCTATATCAGTTTTTCCACAGCAGAGGGTTAATCGTGGGATCTAATCACATGATTTACAGCAGGACACACCGCTGGCTAATGTTTTTTCTTATGACAGGGCCTGGAGTGAAACTACTCCAGGGGAGAAGCCCTGTGAATTTTTAAGTGACAATGCACAACTTCATTGTGCATGTCTAATTGTGCTAAGCTGACATAGGGCAAAAGAGGGTTTTCGGGGGAAGCTTTCATTTTTAAATTGCAGAGACCGTGACATGAGAGATATGGAAGGATTGACTGAGGTGCAGATGCAGACCATGACCAGAAAAGAACACTTCAAGAGGACCAGTGAGAAGCAGGGACCATCTGCAGGACAACTGACAAATGACAGTGGGCTGCACCCCTGGGCTTCCAAAAGATTGTCACGAGGAGATTTTGAACAGCAAAATCTTAAAATAAAATGAAAGAGTTTCGCCGTTGACGTTGAGGAAGACAACTAAGGTGTACGACGTGCTCTGCCTTAAATCTACAGCTGCGTTGGAACAGAGATCGAGGGATGAAGAGAGCATGCCAAGCTCCAAAGTTGACAGCGCAAAGGGAGACCAGCGTTGGAATTATGACTCTGTAAATGGCACAGACACCAGGAGCCATGACCATGACTGGGAATGACCACCTAATGCTGTTTCACTTTGCCATGCAAAGTACTTTGACACTCTGGAGAAGACCTTTCCTCTGTATCATTGTTGTTGCCATTTGCATGTGAGAGCTTAGATTGTGGGGAGGATTACAGATGAACAAAGGGTGGTGGGAGAACAGTGAAGTGAGGATACACAGTGTGAAACTCCTTTAAGTGTACAATAATGTTGATGTGATTACAGAATGTCAGGAAAGAAATTCTGGTATTAATGTGATTCTTGATTTAAGAATCAAAGGGTGGGATTGTAAAGGAATTTCTTTTACTTATGTACTAATCACATTATTTTATTGTATAATGCCTTGGTGCCACTGGATTTTAACATGTCTGACACCCATACTGTAAGACAAATGGTGGGGGTCTATTTAAGAAGTTGGGGGAAGCAGACAACTCCACAGGAAGGAATCTTTTGTCTCTTCGAGGACTCTGGGAGGTAGCAAGGGAGTGTGAACCTTAAGGTGTGAAACAGCTGTGTACTGCCTTTTGTTCCTGTGGAAGGTATTTAACTGAGAGCCACACTACTCTCAGGGAGACTCTGCTGACCCTGCCCCGTGGTCATGCAGGCTCTCCACAAGCTTGGTTTTCTGTTCTGTGTGTTTTGATTAAAGAATGTTAGCTACCGCTCACCGCTCATCTGCAGGCTTTATTTAAGTGGAAAACTTCCACAACAGGCTTTATGGCTTTAATACCTGGTGGGCTGGTCTCTAGTCAAAATGCCCGGGCCCATTTTTTGTCCCAGTCCAGCCCTGGGCACGACACGCAGTGAATTAATCTGAGAAGGTGCATTCAAAAATAAATGGCCGGGCCAGCGGTGCACATCGCAAATTACCTCGGATAGACACATTAGTTGTGCCACTTCTTAATGACGGTATCTTAGCTAACAACCCCAACTACCAGATTCAACTTGTAATTGGCCAAAAATAACTTAGCCTACTGGTCAGAGGGAAGTTGTTAGATTTCCACATTCTGAGACCTCAAATGCTTCAGGACCTGCCCTCTAGGCGCAGCATCAGCACCTCAGAAATACACGGATACATCCGTCGACTCGAGACAGAATTCACAATGTGTTTTCGGGACTTTCAGGTATATGGACCAGTGTTTTCTTTTCTAATCAAACCAGAAAGCTTAAGTGAGCAGCTGGATTTGTCTCGCATTAACTGGCTGAGTTACTGCCAATTAATGCAACATCGAAGCAGCTGGTTGAACTGAAAACCTCGACTCTGTGGGGTCAAAGTTTGCAGAACTACGAACGCAGCTGGAATCCACAGCTGTGTGTGTTCATGGAGCTGCATGTTCACCTGCTGGACATCACTGCCTGACAAGTTTAACTGTCTTCAGAACATTGCAGAGGCCTTATTGACAGTATTTGGCTCTACATATCTGTGTGAGCAGATTTTCTCTCACAGGAAGAGTGACCTCAGGCAGCCGTCTGAATGCTTTACACTCGGAGACCTGTGTCTCTGAGTGGGAGACCAGAGATCACATTAACATGTGTGTCTCTGTATTAACAGACATACCATATTGGCCCAGTTTATTTTTCTTATCATTGTTGTGAGGAGACCATAAATAGCATTTGCATTTTCTGTTGTACAGTTCATTTGCTGTTATGGAGTTCTTGTTATGGATAAAAAGTGTCTTTTTTGTTTCAAAATAGCTGATAACTATTCGCTGATAGCTGCCAACATCGGCGAACAAATATAATCCTAGCTACATTGTAGCCACAGCCACCCTGGGGTGCACTGACAGAGGCGAGGCTGCCGGACACTGGCGCCACCGGACCCTCTGACCACCACCAGGTAGTCAGAGGGTCCCAAGGTCTATTGTACAATATAAAGCGTATCAAATTCAGTTCTTTTGCATTCTTTTGGTGGCAGAAAAAGACTGGACTCAGAGTGGTCAAAGCTCAAAAGATAATTGTTATTTTACATTTCCGGAAATGGAGGCCTGAACACACGAAGACAAAAGCCCAGGTCTGAATGCGGTAGCAGCCAGCATGGTTATATTTCTGCAGCATGTCACTGCCCTTTCTTTGTGTCAGATTTCCGGTGCAGCTCTGCACTAAACTTCCCCTTTCCAAAGTCTTTTGCCAGGCCGACCTGTCACCCTCTGACCTAGTTTTTGTCTCGTCTGGGCTTGGTTTCTAAAGGCCTCTCTTATTAAAATACATAAAACAATATAATCAGAAAATAAGCGCTAAGAATATATATATTTATTTCGTAACAAGCGCCTTGAGGTGACTGCTGTTGTGATTTGGCCCTATATAAATAAAATTGAATTGAATTGAATGGAATTGAACATGTTTAAATTAAATACAGTGTACAAATGAAATAAATAGTCTAAATATTTACATTAAATATAATACATTACATTATTATTTCTGCCTCTGCGTACATAAATGCTGCATGTTAACATTTCCTTGCTTTTGTCTGTTCTGCTTGTTTAGCAGTATGCACATTATCATACATATGAAATACATATCAAAATCAAAATACTAAACAAAGCAGCCTCTCCGATAAATAAATAATGTAATTCATATTTCTGTTCAGTTGTGTATATACCCTGAGTTTGTATAAATAGAGCAACAGCTTTTTGCGGTTGACCAATGAACTGGAGGTGAACGGTGAGCAGGAGGAAAGAGTTTGCAGCAGTGGCGTGATGGCAGATTAGACCAGGATCAAAATTGGAGACATAAGACGAGGCTAACACAAGGAGTAACAAGCAAAGTGCTAAACATGAAGGCTGATTTACCACCATAGAGTAGCACTCCAATGGGCTGGAGTGAAAAGGTTTGTTCTGAGAGACATGGAGGGTGGATTCACCGGGATAATGGGAATATAAATATGACAGATTTGATTTCATATGGCCCCCAAAAATGAGGAGTTACTTTGCATGCCAATGATTTTAAATGGATTTCCTTTCCAAACAACCATACCTTTTTCCCTGGTCAAAAGGCAGGTGTGGGAGTCTGATGGCGATGTGCATAGTGCCGATTCTAATCAGCGGTTCTGTCAATCAGCAGCAGCAGTCTTATCTGTGGGCCGCAGGGGCTGATGGGAGCTTTGAGGACCTGTTAGAAACCACGTGGCCCTCGTCTGATCTCACAGCTCGTCCTTGTTTGGCCTCAGCTGCATCAGAGCGCCACTTCTCCCCAGGTTCACCAGAGGAAACACCACTGCACAAAATGCTTTTCCTCCCAGCTGCTGCTCTGTGCTGTCTGTGTTCAGGTGAGTGTTTCCAGCCAATCAGGAGCCAACAAACTCAACCTGTAACAAACACTGTCACACTAACCTTCATCTATCTGTCTGTGTCTCTACAGCACTGGTTACCATGGCAGCAGAACAGCTGATTCAGGATGATTTAACATTGACCAGGAGAGTTGGAGAAAGTGTCTCCTTCAGCTGTGGAGGGACTGAACAGTGTGGTGCATACATACTCTGGTACCAGAAGAAAGACAGAGAACCATTCAGATTTATTTTTGATATTAATAAAAATAATGGTAACATAGATAGAAGTTACTCTTCTCATCCTCAGCTCGATGACTTCTCTTCTGTAAATACAAATGAAGGCTGGGCGTTAGAGATTAAACAAGTGAAATCCGATCATTCAGCCACCTACTACTGTTACTGTCAGTACCCACAGTGGGAAATGATCCCTGTAACCTGAACAAAAACCAACAGATGAACACATGTCAAACAGTGTTTGTGACAGGAAGAGAGCAGTAAACCACAGGCCAGGTTCACATATTGCACCTCCATCTCAGAGTCACAAACTGAGCTTCATGTTGGTTTACTGCTGTAAGAATTAAGATTGTTTAATTTTAAGAATTATGTTAGCATGCTAATACGACTATTGTTTGCTAACTAACCAAAAAGCTTGAAAACAAAACACAGGTTTATGTGACAGTTTTGTTATTTAGTGTTCAAGTCCAAGTCCCTTTTTAGTCATCCTTGCCTCCATCCTTCCAGGAATTCAAAAAGAGATGTCAGTTACAGCAAAATTGTCACAGTACTGGGTCGTGTGACCCAGTGTTTGAGTTTTTATGTATTTTTCGTATTCATTCATGTTCTAGTTTAGCTCATTTCATTTCTAGGTTGCAGTTTAGTCCTGGTTCTAAGTTCTTTTTGTCATCTCCCCCTGTACTAAGTCTCCCTGGTTCGTGCGTCTACCTGTCATGTGTCTTGTCTGTGTGGTCCTTGTTGTCAAGTTAATGTCATGTCTGTCTCCATGTTTCCTGTTTTATTTTGAAAGAGTCTGGTGTTTTTTTTTTGCTTGTCTTCTCTTCTTTTTCTCTCAACAGGTGATCCAGGAGATTTTTTTTTCTTTCTCTTTGTCTTTGTAAGTGTCCTTTCTCACTGTCCCTTTTCCCTTCTGTTTTTCTTTTCCTTCCTCTCTTTCTTTCTCCCTTTCCTATCCCCCAGTCATGTCTGTCCCATCTGTAACAACTGAAAAATAAATAAATAATAACAACAAAGTTTGATCAAATGGACCAATACGGCAATGCCATGATGATCCATTTGGCAAAATAAATCCATTTGGTATCCTTGTTGGTCTTCAGACAACAATTCTGACGGCTAAAGAACCAAATGGGACAGACAAAAAAAAAAAAAAAAAAAAAAAAAAACTGACGTAAATTACTGGATCGGATATCGGAGAGAAATAAAAAATGTAATCCGATCCATTAAATATCAAAAAAGCACCTCACAAAACTTGCGACATGGCGTAACTGTGTTGTCTGTTAACATCCCTGTAACTTTAGATACACGTCATGATTCATAGTTCTCCAGACTCTGTTACTGGTCATATTTATTGTTATCTGCTCCTGTTGTGTTTTCATAGACTTTCATGTACCAGTCCAGAGTTCTGTTCTTTGCATTTTCATGTCGTGTTCATAACTCATAGTTATAGTTCGAAGTCAGTCTTAGTGATTCATAGTCTTTTGTTGTTTCCCAGTTTAAGTTCTTTGTTTAGGTCAATACCATAGTTTACTGGTACGTGTCTGCAGGCTGCATGTTTTCTTTCCCTCTCCTTTTATTTGCCATTCCCTTAGGGACACAGACTGCAGGCTGGTGTCAATTTGGGGATCTCCAGCTAGTTGGAGGAAAGAGGCTCTGATTGGACAAACCAGGAGTGCACACCTTGATAAGGAGACTCACCTGTGGCTGGGCGCGGCTCTCTTCCTTCAAATTGTTTGGCACATGTGTAAAGCTCCTCTGGTGTATTTCTTTTGTTTGAAGGTTGTGGTGGGAGTAAAGAGGACTAGGTAAGTTTGGGGACCCCATACACTTACTCGCGTTGAGTCCTTTTTGTTAGAAACACTAGGCAAGTAGGTAGGTTAGTGCCACCCATGTAATTTTGAGCTTGTTTTGAGTTGAGGATTAGGGTCATTTCCCCCCGTTTTTTTTTTTCTAGGATATTAGCTCAGCTAAGTTGTGGTTTTGTCTTTTTGGTGTTTTTTTTGGCACAACCTAACTGTCCCTTTCTCCCCCACATTTGTTGTTTTAATTTGAGTTATTTATTTTGTGAGAACGCTGCCATTAAACTTTGTTATAACACCTGTACCGGGTTTGTCCAGAGTTGTGTTATCCCCTCCTGCCCTCAAGGAGATGTAACGTTTATATTTGGATATATTTGCTTTACTGTTTACCAGCCCTAATAAAGGCTCACTTTGAGTTCATTAAAAGTTTTGCCTCCTTCGTCTGTGTCCGCACCTGGGTCCATCTCTCTCTATATAAGTCTGCCTCAGCAGACTAACAAAAATGATCTTTCTATTGTCATTGGAAGCTAGCTTGACTCTGCTTGACACTGGGCCATTAGAATCTACAGTGTCTGTCAATTTCGTGTCTCCGTCCTGTAAACAAAGACTGAAGATGGGCAAGCTGAGAGGCTGTGAGCTTTTCTGGCTGTTTGTAGATTGTTAATAACGCTGAACAGCCTTTCCTACCTTAGTGAAGACAATCACTCTATTCCTCCGGTCCTTTTGTCACTCAGCTGAAAAGAAACACTGTGAAATCACAAACTTTTGTAATGGTTTTATTTAAGGCAAACCTCTGCACAGGGGGAGATCATGCGATGTCATCAGCAGATCTGAGCGGCAGTCCCACAGATCCTTACAACAATGCCAAATAATAAGCTACTCCATAAACAGAACGTACTTCTGCAGAATCACACATTAGGTGTCAAGTGTTCTGTGTCTGTGAGGAGCCTACACTTGAAAAAGACCAGACTTTGAATTTCACTCCATTTATTTTTGACCAGTTTCAGGTTCGTTCAGGTAGGTAGCTGTTTTGCTAGATAGGTAGTAGGTAAATAGGTGAAAAACCTTTAAACACAACAAAATAAAGAACATTTTGTTAATCATTCAGATAAATTAAATGCATTATACAGAATACATAACAAAAATATATACACTTCAGTGAAGCCATTTAACATAGACAAAAGTATTTAGCTTTAGCTAAACTATCATTTAACCCAGTTTAAGTTAGTTTTACATTCACTGGGTTTTAATCACAGAGCTGAGTAATTCAAACAACGAAGATGAAATAAACTGTGGTTTTCAAATACACAAAATGTGTCTACCTTGCATTTACACTTTACATAAACAATTACATTTTTAAAGTATACATTTTAGAGTTTGCAAATATTTTAATAGAGACTTTTAACTAAGGATTTTCTTTTACAAAGAATTATTTTCCTTAAATTAAACCAAACATATTTACACTAGTTTTAAGATTTAACCAAGGATTTGGGATAGCTATTTTTAGTATTAATAACATAAATATGTGGGAAACACTATCTACATAAACAATTTATTCAAACTTAAACATTCCTTTTAATATCAATATAATTTTTTAAACTTAAATGCAGTAACTATTTCCCAAAGCATAAATACATTTCCACAATTGAGCTTCCATAGGTCCCAAGCACATAAGCAGCAAATATGAGTCCAAGAGCTTACCGATAGCCCGTCTAGCTCAAAAAGTCTTCCTCACAGTGGAAAGTGGACTGCCTTGTTTGCTGTCCTCTCAGTATGTCGCACTCAGGTCAAATGACTGCTGCATTCATTTTAAGGCTTACTAGGCACGCCCGCCCTTGATTGCTCTAATTCAGCTGACCTGGCGGAGCAGCGCGCATCAGGTCTAATCAGCAGCAGCGCAGAGCAGGTAGTGCAGGAGGAGGAAGAGAAGAGCAACAGCCACACCTACTAGGTCAGCGCGACATTAGGATTTTCTAATTTTAAAATTAGAGGTTCTAATTTTCTGCCAACATATCCTGCCCCCACCTTTCACTGTTTCTTTTTTCAGATGCAGGCTCAGTGCTGTTTAAGAGCTTGAGAGCAAAAATTTGATATAAAAACGTTATTCAATCTCAGTCTACATACAAACCTCATATCAAGAGGTCGGCAAGTACAGTGCAGCATATGTATCCTGTTTTAGGATCAGATATTAATGCTTGTAGAACAATAAAATTGGTGTAAAATTCTTTACTGCCAACAGAAAAAAAGAGAAAAGAAATAAATACAGTTGGATCTAAAAATTGATGTTATTTATTATTTATTACTGATGCTCATTGGGGAAACAAAGACACCAGACACTATTAATAAAGAAACCAACTTTAGAACTTCCTATTGTTTGCACACAGAGGGTCAGTTAAATGTTTTTTTATATAATGCCAAACCCCGACAACAGTCTCCTCAACAAGCTTTTATATTGTAAGTTAAAGACCCTACAAGAGTACAGAGAAAGCCCCAATGAGCAGATAAACCCCTAAGAACAGAAACCTGGTGGGAAGTGTGAAGGAAAAACTCCCTTTTTACTAGGGATGGACCAATCCGATATACAGTATCGGTATCGTTCCAATCCTGACCTATATTACTGGATCAGATATCGGAGAGAAATAAAAAATGTAATCTGATCCATTAAATATCACAAAGGCTGTATCCCAATGAAGGGTCTGCAGCCTTAAACACTGCATTTGAAGGCCCATTACGTCACAGCAGCACGATGAAGGCTGTCCCAATTCGAAGGCAGCTCATTAAACATTAAAACATTGCTGTTGGCCACATGTCGGTAAAGTTATGTGAAATTAGTGATGTTTGTACTAACTTGGTTTTAAAGCCTTTACTTTCAAATATACGCCGTTCAATAGTCGACCTTAATCTTACAGAGAATGTGATGATTTTATGGATAATTAAAGTCAGTCATATATCCACAAACACAACAAGCTGAAAGTCAGTGATGCTGCTCGGTTTGCAGTCCTGAATATGACGGCACAAGCAGGATTCACTGCACTGTTAATGTTAGCTATGTTATATTGCTGCCTCTGTTCGGTGGTGTCGAGCCAAACGGACTTTAACGTGTGTTTGAACGAGCTGACGGTTCACTCGTTAAGCTGAAAGAAAGATGCTTTAATCACAGGAGTCACACATGTGTCCACTGGACCATCTGGAACTCTTCTTGTTTAGCACTCGTAATAACACAAACACTAAATCCTCCTTCTCTTGTGCTGTTTTGTAGCAGTGTGTACACCTGAGACTGTCACCTGTCTGTCTGTCCTGCACTCTCTCTCTGTTTCTTTCTCTCTGATTGTGGAATAAAAGTATGAACATGTATTTATAAGCTACACTTGTGTTTGAATCCTGCAGCTTATCACACATTTGATTTCCATGTGTGACGACTGCAAGTGTCCAGAGTGAGGACAGATTGAGGGACCCACTGCTGCACATCATCTGTGAGGCTTTGCAGCCCTGATGATCCACCAGGACAAACTCAGCAGTGTGTGAGGAAGAGGAGGAGGAAGAGCCAGCAGCAGCTGACAGATGGAGAGAATAGACAGACTGTTCCCTGTTTGTGAAGCACTGCTAGGAAAGTTTAACATAACTAATTGTCTGTCCTGAATCAGTCTTATTAGGTAATGTTCAAATAATGTTATCATCCCAGTGTTTTCAGTGTGGGAGAAAGTACTCAGGGCCTTCAAGTTACACACTATGAAAGGCAGCAACAAGTTTAATATTCAGAAACCTAAAGTATGTATCAGCAGCAGAATGGAGCTAAAAATAAATGTTTGTTTCAGTTCTATGAAGCTTTGAGTATTTTGGATTAGTAGTACTGCTGTGTTTGTTGCATCATATTGCTGTAATTGTTTATATGCTTTATATATTCTGAGCTAAGTTGATCTATAGTGTTACATCATATTCTATAAGGATGTTATGTGTTTGTAGACTTTCTGCCCAGTTTGACCCATTTAGCAGAAGTCAGCCTGTTTAAGGCTCTGATATCTATTCTGTATGACTTAAAGCAGTTATGACATGGTCTGATTTTCTCACCCAATAAAGGAATATTTAATATATCAGTCTGATCTTCATTTTATCAGAAACAGTTATCACAGCTCGTACATTTTAAGGTGATAGGAAATATAAATAACTGCAACTTGAATCTTTACTGAAGCTCAGTATTTGACACAGAGTTCAAGTTCACTGTTGTAATACCTAATAATCATTGATATAATAACTATAATATTGTCCATATTATATTAACATTACCACAGTGAGATGACTTTAGTCTCATGAACAACATTAGCTAATTGTTATTTACTAACTAATCTTAAAATGACTGTTCAGTACAGAAATGAAGCCCAACAATCATGTTTTTACAGTCCTGTGGTCTCAGCCTCAGATACTTATATAATTAAACAAAGCTAATGTAAAAACAAGTATGTGATCAAATAAATGCTGTATGAAAGGTTTCTAACAGTTAGTATCATGGTTGCTAGGCAACCTGAGCAGTGCGGCAGAGGCTACACCGTCCAACTTCACAAGCCTCGCACTTCCTGCCTTCTCGGTCTTCGAGGGCGCGGCCCACATAGACTGCGAAGGCCGCGTCCTCCAAGGCTGCAGACCCTGAATTGAGATACAGCACCTCAAAAAAAATTGTGACATGATATAACCCAGCTCATGACCATAGCACGTCAGAGCAGTATGCATCATGTGATAGAGCAGCTGTGGTATCTGAGACCTGTCGGCAGTCTGGTGGAGCATTTGGAGCCTCGCTACGTGCTTTCAAACCAGCATTTCATGTCCAGGAAAGTCCAGTAAGTTCATCTCTGAATTTTTGTAAAGCATTCCCACGTGAAGCTTAACAACTGCTGAGGACAATAGATGCTGAAATGTACATTAGAATAAAAGACACTGTTGTTTGAGATGGCTTACAATATTATAATATGGCGGTTGTTATATAGAATAGATAGTGAAGGTGAATGGACATGAACAAAGGGTGATGCGAGAATAGCCAAGTGAGGATGCACAGTGTGAACTTCTTCAAGTGTACATTCGGGTGGATGTGTTATAGAGAATGTCATAAAAGAAATTCTCTTATGAATGTTGTTCTTAATGGATGGAAGAATTGAAGGTGGAAGTGTATTCTGATTCAGATTCTGCGACTGGTCACATTGTTTCACTATAATGCTTTGGTCCCACAGCGGGTCTGCTTCACACCACCCTATTCAAGCAGTTACAGTTTTTCCCAATTGTTTACACACCTGAAAAAGATGCCTCATATTGTCAAAACTCTACACACAAATAAAACACACACACAAAAGGGGGAACACCCTTCAATTCTCCTGCAGAATGAAATTAAACTTTACATTCAAAACAATGCAATTTTTTCTCAAAATGGCAGTTTGTGTCACAGTTCTGGGTCGGTTCGACCTAGTATTTTGAGTTCTAATGTTTTGGTTTATTTTTGAATGATCGTTTTGTTACTCTTGTCCTCTGTTGATTATTATTAGAATTCTATGTGTCTGTTTATTCATGATTTGTTCTTCGGTTGTGTCTGTTTAGTATAGTTCAAGTTCCATGTGTTATATTCTGTCTGTCTCTCAGTGTCGAGTCCGCGTCTTTGTGTAGTGTTTTCTTGTTTCCTGTTTTATTGTGAAGGTCTGCGTCTCATGTGAGTGTGTCTTGTTAATTACTCCCACCTGTGTGTAATCTCCCTGTGTTTCTCTGAGTGTATTTAAGTCGTGTCTTCTGTCGTAGTAGTTGGTGGTCCGTCTGTGTATCTTCCATGTTCCATTCGTGTGTTCTCCCTGCTGTCACCTTCATGTACCATCGTCTTCCTTCATGTTCAGGTTCGTGTTCAGCAGTTAGTTGTTCCCAGTATAGTTTTGTTCTTTCTCAGTTTGCCATTTGTCTATTTATATTTTGTGTTCAATAAACCACCTTCACAACTGCCTGCAATTGGATCCTCCTTTATTATTTCCACACGGCTCATCTCACTCGCCGTGACAGTACGGACCAGCCATAAATGGATCCAGCGGCATTCGCCCCTCCCAAGGAGCTTCAGGAGGTCATAATTGACGTAGCCTCCAGGTTAGTGAACCTATGGCTGGAGCATGAGGGAGAGGGATTTCTCAGCTCTGTGGAAGCCAAGCTACAGCAGCTTATTTCCGGTCACCCCTGGCTATTGGACTCACTGCACCCGCTCATACAAGATTTCATTCTCCACGAGCTACACCTTCACCCCCCGCTGCTACTGGGTAACTCTTCGAGTTACCCGGCCCTTCGGAGCTGTCTCCAAGGAGGAAGCGACGTTCGCGGCACCGGCGCGGCACCCCACAGCCGGACTTCAGGATGTCAAAGCAGCCGGCTGTGGTGAGTGAAAGAGTCACTTTTTCTGCTGCTTCTGACTCTGTGACTGTGTTTTCTGGGGGTATTTTTTTGTGTCTACTGAAGATAACAATGATTTCTGTCTCACCCATGGCCATATCTTCTAAGACTGCCTTTTCTGAACCCTCATTCCGTGTTAATGACTGTGTCCACTTTATTGTCCCATCCTCACTTCCACCCCAGTCAAACGTGAGGTCTGAAACACACAGTCAGCCGCCCAGCTGCCCGCAGTTCAGTCTGTAGTCGCTTTGCTACCTATAGCTCAGTTGCCACTAGCTCAGCTGTCTGCCCATTCATTCATTCATTCAGCCACCATCCTCACCGTCTCATTCCAAGCAGGGAACACACTTCACCACAACATCTGCTGGTTCTCTTAAACTGGCCATCTCAGAGACAGTTACTCCCTCTAGGGCCTCCCCAGAGGCTGAGTGTCAGTCACCAGCCAACTCTGGACCCCTAGAGGTCAAGACGCCAGCACCAGCAGCTTCACCGGAGAACTCATCTGAACAGTCTCAGCTGTCAGCACCCACTGAGAGTTCAAGTGAATTCACCCATCCGCCCCCGTCCTCTGCTTGGGTGTGTTGGAGAACACTTTCAGTTCTCCTGCCTCGTCCGCTCCTGCGGTTGCCACACCAGCATCGGATCCAGCTCGGCCTGTTCCATCTCGCCTCTGCAGGCCGCTTTCCAGGCCTCTAGCTGGGCGTCGTGGCTGTCGAGGCCGGCCTCCTGGGACAGTTCGTCGCCGCCGCTGGCTTCGCGGCCGGCCTCCGGACCTGCTTTGTCGCCGCCACGGCATTCCGTGTGGCCGGCCTCCAGATTTGCTTCATCTGCGTTGCCCCCTTTGCTGTCCGCACGGCCGGTCCCCTGAACTGTTTTGGCCCTTGTGCTGTCGACCCCCTGACCTTATTGTAGACTCAGGAATGGTCTTGTTTTGTGTTGCACTGTTTTCTTATGTTATGGACTGATCTGGACTCTTGTGCTCCTTGGTTTTTTGTTTCGGACCCTCCTTCCTGGACCCCTCCGCCCTGGCCTGGCCTGGTGCTCGGTTTTGCTGTACTGTTTTTGTTTAGGGCAGTCACGGCTCATCTCACTCGCCGTGACATTTTGTTTTAAAATGACACACACAAACCATCACATCAATAGACATTTCTAAGCACCAGTTGAACACTGATGTGCTCATTGTAAAACACTATAACCCCTTCATCTCCAGTCATCATAATGACTTACTGTAAGCATTTTATTGTTCAGTGTCAGACAGTACATAGGCTTACATAAGTGCATTGTAAAATATTTCAGAATGTTTGTATATAAAACACATAAATACGTGGTACCAAATATATTTTACTGTATTTTTACAATAAAAACAATGCACAGTGTTCATCCCAGCGAATACAAAGTTCTAGATACTGTGGTCTAAATATAGAAACAACAGAAGAATTTATTGAATACAGTTGCAGTCAAAACAAAACAAAAAAACAACTTTGATGCATCCTCTCTTCTGTTTCTGTGTGGCCACAGCACCTTATCAAGATCACAAGCAATATTTTCCCTGCCCAAGCAGCAGGGGAAAAATTGCTTAGCTTGGTGAATCCAGCCATGAATAGCATCAGCTGCTATATGTCCACATGCATCTTCCATAGCTTGGGGAATGGGTATATGTGTGTGTGGATTCCGGTCATACACTTTCCATCTTCAGGCAGAAAAAGATTCCTTAATGGAATTGAGGAATGGAGAATATGAACTAAAAAGCGTAGGTGGACAGAGAACAAGTTACCGACTCTGAAACACACATGATACATATTACAGACTTGGAGTGGTCACTATTGTGGAGCATTGTCAGAGTATGATTACTGTACAGTACTGTAATTTAGTCTTGAGAGTATGCATCTATTGTGGGATTGTGAGGGACCTACTTGCACATAGTTGTATCGCATTTCTTTGACTCTTGCTGAATTGCGTTTTAATAGCACCCTGTAGAGCTGCTTCATCCTCAGATTATTTCTGTGCATCAGACAGTCCAGTGTTGATAAGCTGACCCTAACAATATTTTGAAATATGTTGTTGTCTTCTATTATTTTTCTTTGTATTTGCTGTAATGTTATGGCATTATTCTCTAGAACCATATTTATGAATTCAGTCTCCTGTTCAGGAGACAAAGACGTCCTCGACCACCTCGTGTTGGTAAGTTTTCAACTCTGCAATACAAATATAAGTATAGTGTAAATAGGCCTACTGTGTTGGAATACATTTCCCAAATACGTGAAACATACTTTACAGTATTTTCACAGTCTATAGAACAGTGCACTGTGCTACAGTAATCAGAGATTACGTTCCTTGGCCTTCATCCTCCTCCTCTTACTTCTTCACAAATAAAATTTTAATAATTATAAAATTTTAATCATTAGAGAAAAAATTACCAATAATCATCCCACAGATGTAATATTATCTACATCTACTTTTAGTACCATTGATGTTAAGTTAGACTCTTTTTCTCCAATTGATCTTTCTGAGTTAACTTCAATAATTACTTCCTCCAAACCATCAACGTGTCTTTTAGACCCCATTCCTACAAAACTGCTCAAAGAAGTCCTGCCATTAATTAATGCTTCAATCTTAAATATGATTAACGCAGATTAAGCCAGGTAACACACACCAATTAGTTAAACTGCAGGAATGTCTTAAAGACATAAAGACCTGGATGGCCGCTAACTTTCTGCTTCTTAATTCAGATAAAACTGAGGTTATTGTACTCGGCCCTGAAAATCTTAGAAATATGGTATCTAAGCAGATTCTTACTCTGGATGGCATTACCTTGGCCTCCAGTAATGCTGTGAGGAACCTTGGAGTCATTTTTGACCAGGACATGTCCTTCAATGCACATATTAAACAAATATGTAAGACTGCTTTCTTCCATTTGCGCAACATCTCTAAAGTTAGAAATATCCTGTCTCAGAGTGATGCTGAAAAACTAGTTCATGCATTTATTACTTCCAGGCTGGACTACTGTAATTCATTATTATCAGGATGTCCTAAAAACTCGCTGAAAAGCCTTCAGCTAATCCAAAATGCTGCAGCAAGAGTCCTGACAGGGACTAGAAAGAGAGAGCAGATTTCTCCTGTTTTGGCTTCCCTTCATTGGCTTCCTGTTAAATCCAGAATTGAATTCAAAATCCTGCTCCTCACATACAAGCAGAGATGGGCATGTCGGATTACAGTAACGCGTTGTAATCCGATTACTTTTTTCAAGTAAAGAGTAAAGTAAGGGATTACTATTGCATAAACGGTAATTAGATTACCGTTACTTTCTCGTAGGAACGCTGCGTTACTGCATTACTAAAACCGTGATTTTTTTTTTTTGATTTTTTTTTTTGCGAGAATGTCTCATGACAGTGACGTAAGCGAGTGCGACGTTCGTGACAACAGCTGTCTGCAGATCAACAATGGATAATATATCGAGTGCAGAGAGAGTATGAGCGTGCAGCGTTTAAAGCGTGGAAGTACTGACCTTACTTTGAGTTTGATTCCATAAAAAGTGACAAAAACATTAGCGTCCATTGTGCGTGGGAAGAAAACTTCTTTTTACAGCGAAAAAACCCCTAAACTTCCAAGCAAGCACCGAGTGCGCTACCACGTAATGGGAAATTCACAGAGAAACTCGCGGATTCTTCCACTGACCGCTGCGGCACACATGCACCAGGGTAAACCTCCGCCTACCCTAGTCCTGCCTTACAGGTGAAAATAGAGTAACAGGACCGCTAGTCTTTGATTTAATTTATTTTCTGCTGTGTTTTACTTTCATCTATTTGAAAGACTGAGTGTAAACACAAAAAAATATATATATTTTCTTCCTTCTCTCACCCCAACCAGTGAGCCTGGTTCTGCCGGAGGTTTCTTCCTGTTAAAAGGGAGTTTTTCCTTCCCACTGTCGCCAAAGTGCTTGGTGATAGGGGGTCATATGATTGTTGGGTTTTTCTCTGTATCTATTATTATAGGATATACTGTACAATATAAAGCGCCTTGAGGCGACTGTTGTTGTGACTTGGCGCTATATAAATAAAATTTAATTGAGTTGAATTGAATGCCGTTGTTTTAGTGTGGGAAATCAAATTGGGTTAAGGAATCCGGGGAGACAAACGACTGCCTTGGAATGGAGAATTGAGAAAGTGTCCAGAGCACCACAAAAGGGGGAGGAAGAGAAGCACTGGGGTGTGCAAGTGTACTGCTGGACAAAACAGAAAGGCGACACCCCACATACACACAATATGTACTGGGATAGCACAAAATCATACAGAAAATGGTACACATCATGAGAGGGTACGTGTAGAAGGGGTTAACAACACAGTGTGGTTGGCTATGTTAACACGCAAGCATCAGGATTTAGCATCAGGATGAAACAAAAAGGTTTTGTTTCAGAAAAACCCTGAAGACCCAGCATTTTGAGTTTTAGTTTATGTTGATGTTTATGGTTTGTTTCAGTTCATTAGGTTATCTAAGTTCTTTTTTTTAGTTCCCCCTTGTGTTTTTAACCCCTGTGTTAAGTCTCCTTTGTCCTTTATGTCTTTCATGTCTACATGTCTTTTGTTGTCAAGTTCATGTTGTCATGTATGCGTTCCATTATGTTTCCTGTTTTATTTTGAAGAGGTCCTGTGTTCCTTTGTTCTATGTGTTTAGTTTTACACTCCCCTTGTGATGTCGTTATGTTCATGTGTGTCAGCTGTTTCCCTGTGTGTTCCCACTTCCCTCATTAGCCACCTGTGTGTATTTAGTCCGTGTGTTTTCAGTCATTCCTTGTCAGGTCGTCTGCTCGTCCACATCGTGTCTCTGGGTGTCCACACCAGTTCTCCATGTTTAAAGGGTTTTTTTTTTCCATGTTTTATTTTACTTCACCCAGTGTAGGTTATTGTTTAGTTTCACCCATGCCCTTTGTTTGTATTCATTCAGCCTTGATAAACTGCTTGTTTTCTGTTAGTCCCCATCACGTTCCACATTCTGTTTCGGTCTGCATTTGAGTTCTTTTGTCACAACACATACAGTCTGCCTCAGCCAGGACTGTAACAGCACTATACAACAGTTTTTGCTGGAAAAAATCGCAAAGTGAGCTTCTCCACATTACAATGGGCTCTGGAGAAGGCCACTTATTTGGGACGCAATCAGATAGTGAGTCCCTTGTCTAAAAGGATTCAGCGAGGTAATCCAGTCTAAATTTTTCTCTTTGAAATGCCGTCATATTGCTGGCAGTAGAAACTTAATGCAACATAAGAGATTCTGCTATAAGCAATAAACATGGGGAACTAACTGGACTGACAAATGTTTGACTGACTTGGCAACTTGACACTGATACTCAAGATTGCACCTACACCACCCACACAGTGACAAAATGGTGGATGTATGTATGTTTTTGTAAAGGAGCAGGAAGATGACAGCAGACTTAACCTTTTAGTTGCCACTTTTTGTATTTACCAGCAGTGTGTTATTCATGACAAAAGACATGCTGTGGAAGAGAGCTAGAGATTAATAATAACTTATAATAAAATGCAGAGTGGTGTATAAAACACAGTATGGGAAGAAGAGATGAGAGAAGGAGAAATGTTCAGTGCATCATGGGATTGCAGCATAACTCAGGGAGGATTCAGGGTCACCTGATCCAGTTATAACTAACTTTATCAAAAAGGATGATGTCATCCTGTATTGAGCGTAGACAGCAAGCAATATAATGCTGACACAAAGCTGACTGACTGCCATGACTAACTACATTTTAAGCAGACTAAATAGAAGCCTTTAAATTACAGTTGCCTTATGCATGTCAGTGTTTCAGTCCAGACCTAAAATATTGACCTAGATAAAAAAAAAAAAAAAAAAATCAGAATCAACTGAATCAGTTAATGAAGAACCCATTTGCACTAAAGTACTGCTGCTAGTGTGGCTAAAAGAAAAGAGAAGAAGAGACAGTCATGTTGATATGAACATTAGAGAAACACATCATGGAGCTGAAATATGATCCTGCTTCCTCATTTGGACTCATTCACCTCAGCTGACACATTCAACAGCAGACAGGTTTTTGTAGCAGTCTGTCTCACTGTGGGAGGAGGTAGCTACCCCATCTTTGGCTCTGGAACTAAACTGTCTGTAACAGGTAAGAACAAACATTTATTTTCCTTCTGTTTTATTGTAGATACTGAAAATATTTTAAAAGCCAGCTTATATTGTTACAGGTATTAGATGTTAGGTTTTCAAAAACTAAAATAGGAGAATTCATCTGCAGCGATTGTTACACAAGAAAAGCTCAATAATCTCAGAAAACCTGTTTAAATCTTGCTGACCAACATAGTTATTCTTTGTTTCTGCAAATATTAGTGATGTTACAAATATTTAGGATTTGATCATCTCAGTAATTCTGCACCATCTGCTGGATTTTCAACAAAAGATCATATTTGATGTTCAAATAAGTAGAAATAAATTTGTATATATAAGCTATGCTAAAGAGAAAATAGATAGCAGTTAATGGTGTGATTAAAAAATGTGATAACAAAAATTACAATGAAATTGTTACGAGTCCGATTTGTTTGATGTGTGAGACTAAATTTCAAATGACAAGAAAAATGTTACCAGTAAATGCTTCTTTGAAAAAATATGTACAGGTAAATAACAATTTTCCAAACTGTTTCTCCCATACAATATATGACGTAAAGTATGATCATTAATTTATATTATTTTAAAAAATGTATTTAATTTTCATTCAAGTGTCTGATTGATTACATTTAAATTTGTGTAACAATTCATTCACACATTTAAAACATATAATAAAATAAACAATAGACATACTGCTGTTGCAATTGTTGGAGTATAAAATACAAGAATTGTGAAATCTATATAACAACACATGTTTAAAAACTCTGATGCAAAAATGCAAATTTCATTGTTGAAATTATGATGTTATGTTTAGTGCAGTGTAAAAGAAAAAATTTACTTTTGGAAACAAACAAATCTCTGTTAGAATTTGTGTTTAAGATGGAAAATCAAATTTAAATTGTATAAAAACAAATCTCTATATACATTTACAAGTGTGATAAGTCATATTTTGAAATAATATCAAGCAAATACAGGAGAAATACATTTCAAATACATTTTATTTCATGATGTAAAATCATGTTGAGTGTTCCTCATGTGAGCCATGATGACATGAGGTGATGACTGTGTTTGATATGAAGCTGAATCCAGTGTATGTAGTGAACTTTGTGCTGTATTGATGAGTAGTTTAGTGATCAGAGTCCATGTAGTTTCCAGGATCAGACTGAATGCAGTGCAGTGCTGGAAGCTGCTGCTGACTGTGTGAATGTGTGTCTGTGCTGCTTGTTGCTGCTGTCAAACTTCAGATGAGCAGGTAGTGAAGCCCGTGGTGAGCGTGTACCCAGCAGCATCCAGAGCCCACCTGGAGGGGAACAGCTCCCTGCTGTGTGTGGCCTCAGCCATGTTTCCTCCTCTGGTCCAGTTCTCCTGGAAAAGACAGAAGAAGAACGGCGGAGAACTGGAGGAGCTGCCCCCTGCTGAGGGAGAGCAGCTGGAGCTCAGAGAGTCGGGACGCACCATTGCCATCAGGATGGTTGATGGGAGTGATTCTGACACATATAAATACAGCTGCTGGGTGAAGCACGAGGGGGGCACAGTGGAGGCCCAAACACAACAAAGTAATGAAGGCTTGGTGACTGTGTTTAGCAGTGATTCAGCTTCATGTGGAGATGCTGTCAAAGAGAGCAGAGGACTGACATTTCTCACTGCAGCTCCAAACATTTGACTCCTTTTCTGTTTCAGAGGTTCCAGCTCTTCCACCAGCCCTGTATGTTCCTTCTATACACAAGATGAAGCTGCTCTGCCTGCTGTACACAGTGCTGATAGTGAAGAGTCTGGTGTACTGCTGTGGACTCTCTCTGCTGATGATCCTCACAAACAAGGGACCGTCCACCAACTGCACACATGCTGACTGACTGTTTTCTGCTCGCCTTTTCTCACCATCAGATTTCCTCGAGTCAGCAGTCAGAAATGTAAATTAACTTCTGGTTGGTTTATTGTTTCTTTTACGATGCATTTGACCTTTTCTCATTTAATCATTTTAAACTGTGTAATATAAATTTACAAATAAACATGTTTGATGTGTTTATAGAAGCGTAGATTCTTTATGTGAAGATTTAATCTTTTGTACATCTCTGCAGAAAAACTCAACTGATGCATTCAGATCCCACCATAACAAAATAACAGTGTAGTTATTTGTTTGAAGTAAAAATAAAGATTTGGATTTTAAGAATGCATTTCTGTTTTTTTTCTGTGATACATAACCTGTGTGACTGCAGCATTCATAGATCATAAACTTCCTCTCCTGCAGCAGACGGGCTGTGTGGGTTTCTGCTCTGCAGCCTCCACACCGTTAGCTGTGGCTTTTCACTTTAATAACACAACGACAGTTACAAGCATGAACTCTGCTTCAAGTTATTCAGGAAGCATCTGTGTTCATGTTTGTGAGAGAAACAAAGTGTGAACTCAGAGCTGTTACAGAGTTGATATTTAGTACAATCACAGCAGGAAAATACAAGATGAAGTCTAAACATTAAATCCCACAGAACTCATGTTGAACCATTATGATTTAAAAGTACTGAAAAAAGTGAATAAATTAAGACAACATTTGTAAAAATTTCAGAAGACACCATCAGTTCAGCTGGATATTGAACATTTTGTCCTCCATGAAGAGTTAAAATTTTGATTAACCTGGTTATTTTGTCAGACTAGTGAAATTAATAGAAGTAAAGTGTAAAACAAATGTGAAATGTGTGAATTTTGAGTGTTACATCAGCACAAACAGACAGAAAAGGAGTGTGGAGTCGATGACGTATCATCTTTGAGTTGTTACAGCAGCAGTAATGACACTAAGCTGCATCAATAGGAGGTCACTGAAATGAATATTGAGTCGTGTGTAACTTTATCAAAACAATGTCAGACTTCATAGTTTTCTCTGGGCCTCCACAATCAGACCAGCAGGAACCAAAGTGTCCAAAAAGCCATGTGGGCTTCAGAGATAACTGGGAAACTTTCTGGGAGAAACCACATCCATCCCACTTTGGATGGAGCAGCTCTTATTTCTCGAAAACTACCCAAATTTGGTGAATCCCCCCAAAACATAACTATAAAGAGCTGAGATCAGGAAGCAGAGCTGCAATCTTACACACCTCACTGAAACTTCTCTCCTCCTGTCATCCCCCAAAACCTCATCTGAGCCTGTTTGAGTGTTTGTGTGTCTGCTCCCAGATCATCAACAACACAAAAAACAGTAAAAACTACATTTAAATGTGAAAATTTTATTCATGGATGTTCCAAAAATATTTTGAACATTTAACATGTCTCACTGTAAGTTAAATCTGAAAATAAACGTTGAAAATATGCTGACCAAACAAAAGTAACACAAAGGCAACATGTTGACTCGGTTTTTACAGCAGAATCATTCAGCTGTGCAGAAACGTGATTGAAATGCATTCAAAGTCCAACAAACAGCAATAACAGTGTAGTTGTGTTTGTAAGTGTGAATAATAAAGATTTCAAGATGAAGAATTTGATTCTACTTTCATTGTGTGATAAACAACAACCCGTGTGAGTGAAGCACAAACTGACTGTATCCAAACTTGCTCTCCTGCAGCAGACGGGCTGTGTGGGTTTCTGCTCTGCAGCCTCCACACCGTTAGCTGTGGCTTTTCACTTTAATAACACAATGACAGTTACAAGCATGAACTCTGCTTAAAGAATGATTCCAGGAAGGATCTGTGTTCTTCACCTGTGAGAGAAACAGCTCAAATCCTCAACTCAGAGCTGACAAATGAACTTTAATGGAATCAAAGCAGAGACCATGAAGCCCCTGCAGTCTGCTCAGCTCCCATTTTATTACCTGAGCTGAGTTTTTCATTCTGGATATCACACACGTAAGAACAGATCAAGTCTGAACAGCAAATGTTGGAGAATCATTTTGAAGTGTTGCTAAATGTCATTATTATTACAAAAACTACTGAATGATTCAGAAAATCGTTTCCAAAAAGCAGAAATATCCAAACAAAGTAGAAACAAGGCAACATGAGTCATTCAGATGCAGATAACATATTCTCCTTATTTTGAAGAACACAGTCATGAAATCTTTCTGTGTGTCATTCATTGAGTTGAAGTGCCTAATAGAAGAGGAAAAGCAGAAATAATCAATGATAGCTGAGACATTGAGAACATGGCTGTATGCCTGCTATCATAACAGGAAACAAAGCACACAAACAGCAAACAGACAATAATGTGGTCGCAGCTTGTTGTGTGTTGTTAGGTGTCATTTTTGACTTTGACATTTAATGAAGTCACAAAAATGTGTGCGACTCATTAAAGGAGTCTGTACGTCTCAGTCAGTGCTCTGTATTCATGTGTTCACCTCATTAAACTCACTGAGACACTTTTCTCCTCCAAACTTACAGCACACCTTCATATTTCACTGACTGATTCTTTGATTACATCCATTAAGGCTCACACAGTGAAATTAGTGCAAACTTACAAATGTGTTGGAACAATTTTGGCCTCCAAACTGAACTTTGAGACAAACAGTGAAGCTGTGAGCAAAAAGAGGCTCCAGTGTGTGTCATGGTGGAGGAAACTGTTGTATTCCCACATTCAAAACATGCTGATCTTATTGGATTTTTCCCTCAAAGTCTTTTTCCTCCTTTTTCTCTTCATCCAAATGTTCCAGCAGGCTGACTGTGAGTCCCTGTTTAACCTGTACAGCAGAAAGTAACAGCACAAATACAATTAAAAGCTGAACATATTCAACAGTTTATATAAAGAAGAAAACAACAGATAACAGTGTGTGTTACTAAATTCACAGCAACCTGAATGTGTTTGTGGGAACATGAATGTGTTTGAGTGTTTCTGCATCATGTGACCCAGATTTTTGGATCTGCTGTCAGATTGAAATGAAGACGATGAAACCACACAGCAGCTTCAGCTGAGCTGTCAATCAGCAGCAGCAGTCTTATCTGTGGACCGCAGGGGCTGATGGGAGCTTTGAGGACCTGTTAGAAACCACGTGGCCCTCGTCTGATCTCACAGCTCGTCCTTGTTTGGCCTCAGCTGCATCAGAGCGCCACTTCTCCCCAGGTTCACCAGAGGAAACACCACTGCACAAAATGCTTTTCCTCCCAGCTGCTGCTCTGTGCTGTCTGTGTTCAGGTGAGTGTTTCCAGCCAATCAGGAGCCAACAAAGTCAACCTGGAACAAACACTGTCACACTAACCTTCATCTATCTGTCTGTGTCTCTACAGCACTGGTTACCATGGCAGCAGAGGAGCTGATTCAGGACGATTTAACATTGACCAGGAGAGTTGGAGAAAGTGTCTCCTTCAGCTGTGGAGGGACTGAGCAATGTGATAGCGGTGTGCCCTTTGTACACTGGCTCCAGAAGAAAGAAGATGAAACAGTCAAATTAATTTTTGCTTTTCATAAAGATAACGGTGAACCTCCACCTGTTTTTGAGAACAGTACTTTCGCAGCTGTAAAAAAAGGGAAAGGCTGGGAGTTAGAGATTAAGGAAATTAATTTAAATCATTCAGCCACCTACTACTGCTCCTGTTACAAGTCTGCTCCCCACAGTGAGAAATGATCCCTGCAGCCTGAACAAAAACCAACAGATGAACAGATGTCAAACAGTGTTTGTGACAGGAAGAGAGCAGTAAACCACAGCCCAGGTTCACAGATTTCACCTCCATCTCAGAGTCACAAACATACTGAGCTCAGATTTTTATTTACAGAGATATTTGTAAATAAACAAAAGAGCCAGTTTGTGGCCTTATTGAAAAAGCAAAATGTTTTAGAGGTTTTCCAGTCTGATTTTAAGTCCTTTCACAGCACTAAATCTGCCCTTTTAAAAGTTTTTAATGACATATTTTTAGCTACTGATGCTGGTGACTGTGTTGTTCTTGTGCTTTTAAATTTGACAGCTACATTTGAAACAGTCATTCCTGCTGTTTTAATCTCTCGTTTGGAGCAGTGGTGGGCATTGACGGCGCTGCACTGGAGTGGTTCACGTCCTACTTGGTGGAGCAAACTTTTTGTGTCAGTCTCTGTGACCATGTATCATTCTGTGCTCCCCTCTTGTGTGGTGTCCCACTGGGCTCAGTTCTAAGCACCATCCTCTTTTGTTAGTATCTGCTCCCTCTTGCTTTTATACTGAGAAAACAGGTCATTGCTGAAGACGGTCAGATCTATTCTGTACAGCCATTAATCCAGTGTGTTGATGACAGTAAAGCTTGGATGTCTCTTAACTTTTTAAAATTCAGTGACAAAAAGACTGAGGTGATGGTTTTTGGTAGCCTGACTGAGACCCCCAATCTGTATTTAGATACCTTGGCCCAGTATGTTAAGCCAACTGTCACAAACCTGGGGGTCAAAGTGGACTCTGAACTGAAGCTTGACAGTCAGATTAAGTCAAATCAAGCTTCTCTCAGCTCAGACAAAGGACAAAATTAAAGCCAATTCTGTCACAGCAGCACTTTGAGACAGTTATCCACACCTTTGTTAGCACTCGGCTGGATTACTGTAATGCACTTTATATGGGGGTCAGTGCTTCATACGTTACTCATGTACAGAGGGTGAAAAATGCTGCAGCTGATCTTTCAACTGGCACTCGAAAGTTTGAGCACATTTCCCCTATTATAGTTTCACAGGACTGAGCGATAACTTAGAGGAGATTGTGTTTTTGCTGTAGCAGCTCCAAAGCTGTGGAACGATCTGTCTTTAGAGATTAGGCAGGCTTCTTCTCTGCCTGTTTTTAAATCACTACTGAAACCCCCCCTCTTCACCCTGGCCTGAGATGTTGGTTTTTAGTTCATGTTTATTTCTGTTGTTTTTTAGTTGATTGTATGTTGTTGTTTTTTTTGTTTTTTTGATTAATGAATTTATTTTTTGCGGTTTCATTTTATCTATTGTTCTTAACTTATTAACTGTACATCACTTTGCTCATGTGCTATTTTAAAGTGCTTTGTAAATAAAGTTGGATTTACTGCTGTCAGAAATTCAATTCTTTGTATTTCTGTTTTGAACAGATTTTTCATCATGTTTTAAGAAAACAAGAGAAACAGATGACATCAAACTTCCATATGTAAACAAATGTATCCTCAGTCCCACAAAAACATTTATTCAAAGTGAAAGAAAAACAGGTTGTGTCAAGAAACTGAACTCAAATCCCATCCATTGTAAGTCAGTGGTGCTACTATCAGTCAATGCTGCTTCCAGATCGATAGAATCATCTTTTAGGATGCAGCACCTTTGCATCCCGATCAGAGCAAACTTTTCATTTTTCATCAAGGTGGACAAAGATCTGTAGTTTATTCATGATCATAAAACTGAAAACAGTCAGTGGAACTGGCTCTTCAGTATCTACATGTTCATCTCACTTTTTATGGCTACAGCTTACCTTCAATAATCACTATACTGGATAATGATGAACTACATACACTGCTCTGAGTTGTTCCATTTTCTACTTTATGTTTATTAGAATAGATATTTCCAGCTCTGACTTCTAATGTTCTTCTGAGCAGGAACTAATAGTTGCACAGTTCACCCCCTGTACCTAACTTATTTAGCTCATGTATCTAATCTGACTCTAATTGTTGACTCTAATCTAACGTTTGATAAACAGATTGATGCTGTAATCAAGTCCAGTTTCTTTCATCTTTGGCTACTTGCTAAAATGAAGCCATTTCTCTGTTTTAGAGACTTTGAGAGAGCTATCCACGCCTTCATGTCATCTCGCCTCAAATACTGTATTGTTATTAGAGATGGCACGATACCACTTTTTTATGTCCGATACCGATACCGATATCATAAATTTGGATATCTGCCGATACCGATATTAATCCGATATTGTGTGTTTTTTAATCAATAAAACTGTTTTTTTTATATCTTGCTCCATTTTGTATAAGTTCATACTCAAGTTTAAATAAACAACAACACTAAAGCTATTCTGTTATACCTGTATGTAAAAAAAATACACTGCACCCAAAATATTTCATAGTTCAGCAACACTGATCAATCTAATAAACTTAAACCTACTCCATCCTCCCTATTCTGGTATTTTAAAGACTACTTAGCAGAAATATTAAGCAACCTAACTAATAGGGTTGCAAACTCCCAGCCAAAAAAAAAAAAAAAAAAAAAAAAGGGAACCACCCCCCACCCTCCACCTCATGATGCTTAATCGACGTAATCAACTTTAATTTGATGCAGTGTGAAAAAAAATGCACAGAAATAAATTATTTTTCAAGAATAATTAAATAGATTCAACATCTTTCTTCAACAGAATTGCAGACTGCACAGATTGTACTTTCCCAAAGGAAAAAGTACTATAGCTTACTAGGGTATATTAGACTTAACAGTTACTATATACAGTAATGGACTTCTATACATTTTACATCAGATTAAAACTTTGGGTGTAAGATTCAGATAATTATTTATTAAAAGCGAGACATTTTAAATGAGAATAAGAAAGAAAAGTATGTCTTTGTGCCCCCTTTTCCCTGTTCATGCCCTATCGGCCCCCCTGGCTAAACTTTGCTAGATCCGCCCCTGCACAGTTACCAGCCGTCAGCTACGTAGAAAAGGATCCTGGTCTAGAAAGTAATATTAAATAAATTCTAACGACAGCTTATCATGGTTAAACGTGCTGCTGTTGTTCAGCCGCTGGTTTCCTCTTTCTGGTGCAAAGTGGGCCAAAAACAAAGAAGAGAGACGGACTCGCGACAGAAAAGCCGATCAGCTGATCGTTAAACAGTTTCACGATTGAAGTAGCAGCAAGAAGAGGCAGTCGCTCCATATATCGGTTGTTAAGCTTAACGTAGGTAGGCTTTACAAACATTCAGAGATGAACTTACACACTTGCTTTACTTCTCTCTGGGATAACTTCCTCGGAGATGAAATGCTGGTTTGGTAGCGAGGCTACAAATACACACAGCCGCTCTATCACGTGAGCACACTGCTCCGACGTGCTACGGTTATGAGGCGAGTTACGCCGTGTCGCAAGTTTTGTGAGGTGCTTTTTTGATATTTAATGGATCGGATTACATTTTTTATTTCTCTCCGATATCCGATCCAGTAATTTACGTCAGTATCGGACCGATACCGATACGTAATATCGGATCGGTCCATCTCTATTCGTGACATCCTTTCCAGGTTTCCGTATGGGTACCACCACAGCTTCTTTCCAGCTTTGCGGCAGTTTCCCACCCTCCCAAACTCTGTTATATAACCCTAACAAAAGATCTTTAGCTGACTCACTGAGTTGGTTTAACATGGTATAGCATACCTGATCTTTTCCCGGTGCTGATAATTTAGATTTCTGTAGTACTCGGTGTAGTTCTGTCTTTGTAAAAAGGATATTTAATGAATCATCTGTATCCCCTACCAGGTCCATTAAGTCTCTATTCTCTGCTATAGTCATGTCTCTTCCTCGTCGCCCTTCCTCACTAACATTGCCTGAACTGTGGACTTTAACAAAAGTTTTTGCCAACACATTTGCTTTTTCCTCATCTGTTACTGCTATGATGTCTCCATCCCTCAGGATTGGATAATCACACTCCCTTTTCATACCATTCATCCTTCTAATCATTGACCAAATGTTCTGTATTCTTGTCTCCCTCCCCACTGAATTACAAAACCCCCTCCAGAAGTCCCTCTTTGCACTTTTAATGGTTCTTTTTACCTTCGCTTGCAATCTTTTATATTCAATGAAATTCTGAAAACTGTGATTGTTCTTTAAAGTCTTAAATGCCCTATTTCGATATTTAATCACTTTATCACACTCCTGTGTCCACCATGGCACAATCTTCTTCTCCCCTCTACCGTCTTTCCTCTTCATCACCCTGCTGGCCGCCTCTAAAACTGCCTTACAAATAAAATAATTTAACTCATCCACCCCCACATTCATATCAATCTTTTGCATTTCTTGATCACTAACTAATCTAAATGTGTCCCAATCAGCATCCCTAAAACACCACTGCTTCACCCCCCTTACGTCTCGTTTTGCTATACTGAACTCAATCATCGTCATTATAGGATAATGGTCACTGCCTACAGTTGTCTCTTTCAGTACCTGCCATGAACAAATACTTGCCAGCGAGTCTGACACCAATGTAAGGTCAATTGCTGATTCTGCACCTGTTCTAACATCCACTCTCGTGCCACTTCCATCATTCAAACACACAAAATTCCTCAATCACTGCACCATTCCGATCATTACCATTACCCCATAATGTGCTGTGTGCATTAAAATCCCCACACCAAATTACTTTTCCCTTTAAATATGTGTCAAGTTCATCCACCGATATCAGTTTATTAGCTGGATTGTGGTAATTAATCACTCTGAAACTTCCAGTCCCTCCCCAGACTTCAAGTATAATATATTCTGTGTTCCCAAAGCTACAACTCTATATTGAATCCCCTGTGCCACAAATATTGCACACCCTCCTCCATTACCCTCCTTTCTATCTCTGCGAACACTACTATAACCTTTAATAACAAAATCTAAAGTAGGTTTGAGCCATGTCTCCTGAATACAGATTATGCCTGGTTTCTTTTTGCATTGTTTGACGAATCCTTTAAATTCTTGTCCATTTGCAATCAGACTTCTGGCGTTCCACTGTAAAATAATCATATTACACTCTCCTCTGGTCCTCCTGCCTTCCCCTCCCCTCCAAGTCTTTTATTGACAGTTTCCCAAGATATGTCTTTAATGCCAAAAAACCTCTCTGCTCCTTTCACAACTATTTTAATTTTCTCTGTTTTGTATTTCACCTGGTCTGTACAATTTATGACATAGGCAATAAACAAAATCATCTTCTCCACTGTCAGTCCTGTACGAACTCCCTGTGAATGTATTACTTCTGACGTTGATGGTCGAACCTTTTCTGTCCCGTCCTTTGCCTTTTGTACCCTTTTGACAGCCTCAGCGTAACTTAAGTTGTGAGCTACTTTGACTTGCTCAACCTCCACAGCCTTCTTCCGTACTTCACACCCCCCATAACTCAACCTGTGCTGCCCCCCACAGTTCCTGCATTTATCCTGTACACTATCCCCACATTCGTCATATCGGTGTTCCCCTCCACACTTGGGGCACCTCTGTTTCCCTTTGCAAACTGCAGCGATGTGTTCGTATCTCTGGCATTTATAGCACCTGAGGGGTGGTGGCACATATGGTCTAACAGGAAAGCTCATGCAACCTATTTTAACCCTGTCCGGCAGGACTGCCTCCTGGAATTCCAATTCCCTTAACTTGCTTAGCATGACGTTTAAGACAAGCAATAGCCTTAACAACTCTTTTCCAGTCAGAAAACTTAGTCAGGCGGTCCAACAATGTTCTATTTGCCCTTGCACTGGTGTTGAGCACCTGAGCCCTTCGAAGTTCTGGATCATTGTCACAAACCTCTCCCACCTTAGCATCTCTTGTGGGTAGCTCCTTTTCCCACAGAAAGTCTGGGCCAGTGAACCAATTTGAAGCAACAAGCTGATCTGCCGATAACCCTCTCGAAGCATGGTCCGCCGGATTGTCTTCGGACTGCACATGATACCATTGGTTGGCATCTGTGGTGGCCTTGATTCTCTGGATCCTATTTGCTAGGAAAACATGAAAGCATCTGGCATCATTATTAATGTACCCAAGAACAACCTTTGAATCAGTCCAATAATACTCTTTAAGGTTGTCTATTTCGAGCTCATGTTTTAACATGGCACCCATCACACTCCTGACTCTTGGTGGCGCTGTCACTTGGTGTTCGCTCGCTTTGTGGTAGAGTATCACTTCCTGTTCCTGCTCAAACACAGTGGTGTTTCTGAGTAGCTTTTCTGCTTAGCAATTTAATTTAAATCTTTTGATACATCCCTTTTTCATAGTATAATCTTAACGTGCTTCATCTGAATCACCCTTTCTGTGTACTCACTACCTAATTTATAGCCAAAGTATTCACTCACTGTCTCTTTACCGTTTCGCTAGCTTAGCTCGTAGCCGACTCGCTAGCACCATGGCTACTTCACCTGTCCCTCCTGCACTTTCCTGCTCATTGTGTCAGATGTTTAGTTACTCCTCGGCCTCCTTTAGCAGTAATGATACCTGTAACAAATGTAGCATATTTGCAGCTCTGGAGGCCAGGATTACTGAATTGGAGACTCGGCTTCGCACCCTTCATTCACCCGTAGCTAGCCAGGCCCCTGTAGCTGGTGCAGCCGAAGATAGCGTAGGCCCCGCTAGCTTTTCCCCGGCAGACCCCAAGCAGCTGGGGAAAGAGGGCGGCTGGGTGACGGTGAGGAGGAAGCATAGTCTTAAACTGAAGCCCCAGGTACACCACCAACCTGTTCATGTGTCTAACCGTTTTTCCCCACTCGGCGACACACCCGCCGGGGGTCAAACTCTGGTAATTGGTGATTCTGTTCTCAGACATGTGAAGCTAGAGACACCGGCAACCATAGTCAATTGTCTTCCAGGGGCCAGAGCAGGCGACATTGAAGGAAATTTAAAACTGCTGGCTAAGGGTAAACGTAAATACAGTAAGATCATAATTCACGTCGGCAGTAATGACACCCGGTTACGCCAATCGGAGGTCACTAAAATCAATATTGAATCGGTGTGTAACTTTGCCAAAACAATGTCGGACTCTGTAGTTTTCTCTGGTCCCCTCCCCAATCAGACCAGGAGTGACATGTTTAGCCGCATGTTCTCCTTAAATTGCTGGCTGTCTGAGTGGTGTCCCAGAAACGATGTGGGCTTCATAGATAATTGGCAAACCTTCTGGAGGAAACCTGGTCTTGTTAGGAGAGACGGCATCCATCCCACTTTGGATGGAGCAGCTCTCATTTCTAGAAATATGGACAGATTTATTAAACCCCCCAAAATATGACTATCCAGAGTTGGGACCAGGAAGCAGAGTTCCAGTCTTACACGCCTCTCTGCAGCTTCTCTCCTCCTGCTACTCCCCCAAAAACCCATCTCCATTGAGACTGTGTCAGCTCCCAAAAAGACAAAAAACAAACCAAAAACCAGCAATAAACAACTTAAACATAAAAAATCACAAAGAAAGAACAATACAGTATCCACATCTGAACCAAAGAGTAAAACAGTGAAATGTGGATTATTAAATATTAGGTCTCTCTCCTCCAAGTCTCTGTTAGTACATGACTTAATAATTGATCAACAAATCGATTTACTCTGCCTTACAGAAACCTGGTTGCAGCCGGATGATTATGTTAGTTTAAATGAATCAACACCCCCGAGTCATTCTAACTACCAGAAATCTCGAAGCACAGGCCGAGGGGGCGGTGTGGCAGCAATTTTTCACACCAGCCTATTAATTAACGAAAGACAAAGACAGACTTTTAATTCATTTGAAAGCCTGATGCTTAGCCTCGTCCACCCCAGCTGTAAAACTCAGAAACCAGTCTTACTTGTTATCATCTATCGTCCACCTGGGCCTTACACAGAGTTTCTCTCTGATTTCTCAGACTTTTTATCTGATTTAGTGCTCAGCTCAGATAAAATAATTATTGTGGGTGATTTTAACATCCATGTAGATGCTAAAAATGACAGCCTCAACATGGCATTTAATCTGTTATTAGACTCAATTGGCTTCTCTCAAAATGTAAAAGAACCCACCCACCACTTTAATCACACTCTAGATCTTGTTTTAACATATGGCATAGAAACTGAACATTTAACAGTGTTTCCTGAAAACCCTCTGCTGTCTGATCATTTCCTGATAAAATTTACATTTACAATAATTGATTACACAGCAGTGGAGAGTGGACTTTATCAAAGTAGATGTCTTTCTGAAAGTGCTGTAACTAAGTTTAAGAATATAATCCACCCACTGTTATCATCTTCAATGCCCTGTACCAACATAGAGCAGAGCAGCTATCTGAACGCTACTCCAACAGAGGTCGATTATCTTGTTAATAATTTTACCTCCTCACTACGTACGACTCTGGATACTGTAGCTCCTGTGAAAACTAAGGCCTCAAATCCAAAGTCCCTGACTCCGTGGTATAATTCTCAAACACGTAGCCTAAAGCAGATAACTCGTAAGCTGGAGAGGAAATGGCGTGTCACAAATTTAGAGGATCATCATTTAGCCTGGAGAAATAGTTTGCTGCTTTATAAGAAAGCCCTCCGCAAAGCCAGAACATCTTACTATTCGTCACTGATTGAAGAAAATAAGAACAACCCCAGGTTTCTCTTCAGCACTGTAGCCAGGCTGACAAAAAGTCAGAGCTCTACTGAGCCAACAATCCCTTTAACGTTAACTAGTAATGACTTCATGAACTTCTTCACAAATAAAATTTTTATCATTAGAGAAAAAATTACCAATAATCATCCCACAGATGTAACATTATCTACAGCTACTTTTAGTACCATCAATGTTAAGTTAGACTCTTTTTCTCCAATTGATCTTTCTGAGTTAACTTCAATAATTAATTCCTCCAAACCATCAACGTGTCTTTTAGACCCCATTCCTACAAAACTGCTCAAAGAGGTCCTGCCATTAATTAATGCTTCAATCTTAAATATGATCAACCTATCTCTAATAATCGGCTATGTACCACAGGCCTTCAAGGTGGCTGTAGTTAAACCTTTACTTAAAAAGCCATCTCTAGACCCAGCTGTCTTAGCTAATTATAGGCCAATCTCCAACCTTCCTTTCATATCAAAAATCCTTGAAAGAGTAGTTGTCAAACAGCTAACTGATCATCTGCAGAGGAATGGCTTATTTGAAGCGTTTCAGTCAGGTTTCAGAGCTCATCACAGCACAGAAACAGCTTTAGTGAAGGTTACAAATGATCTTCTTATGGCCTCTGACAGTGGACTCATCTCTGTGCTTGTCCTGCTAGACCTCAGTGCTGCATTCGATACTGTTGACCATAATATCCTATTAGAGCGATTAGAACATGCTGTAGGTATTACAGGTACTGCACTGCAGTGGTTTGTATCATATCTATCTAATAGACTCCAATTTGTACATGTAAATGGAGAGTCCTCTTCAGACACTAAGGTCAATTATGGTGTTCCACAGGGTTCAGTGCTAGGACCAATTCTATTTACATTATACATGCTTCCCTTAGGCAGCATCATTAGAAGACATAGCATAAATTTTCACTGCTATGCAGATGACACGCAGCTCTATCTATCCATGAAGCCAGGTAACACAGACCAATTAGTTAAACTGCAGGAATGTCTTAAAGACATAAAGACCTGGATGGCCGCTAACTTTCTGCTTCTTAATTCAGATAAAACTGAGGTTATTGTACTCGGCCCTGAAAATCTTAGAAATATGGTATCTAAGCAGATTCTTACTCTGGATGGCATTACCTTGGCCTCCAGTAATGCTGTGAGAAACCTTGGAGTCATTTTTGACCAGGACATGTCCTTCAACGCACATATTAAACAAATATGTAAGACTGCTTTCTTCCATTTGCGCAACATCTCTAAAATTAGAAATATCCTGTCTCAGAGTGATGCTGAAAAACTAGTTCATGCATTTATTACTTCCAGGCTGGACTACTGTAATTCTTTATTATCAGGATGTCCTAAAAACTCGCTGAAAAGCCTTCAGCTAATCCAAAATGCTGCAGCAAGAGTACTGACAGGGACTAGAAAGAGAGAGCATATTTCTCCTGTTTTGGCTTCCCTTCATTGGCTTCCTGTTAAATCCAGAATTGAATTCAAAATCCTGCTCCTCACATACAAGGTCTTAAATAATCAGGCCCCATCTTATCTTAATGACCTTGTAGTACCATATCACCCTATTAGAGCACTTCGCTCTTGCACTGCAGGCCTACTTGTTGTTCCTAGAGTATTTAAAAGTAGAATGGGAGGCAGAGCCTTCAGTTTTCAGGCCCCTCTTCTGTGGAACCAACTTCCAGTTTGGATTCGGGAGACAGACACTATCTCTACTTTCAAGATTAGGCTTAAAACTTTCCTTTTTGCTAAAGCATATAGTTAGGGCTGGACCAGGTGACCCTGAATCCTCCCTTAGTTATGCTGCAATAGACGTAGGCTGCCGGGGATTCCCATGATGCATTGAGTTTTTCCCTTCCAGTCACCTTTCTCACTCACTATGTGCTAATAGACCTCTCTGCATCGAATCATATCTGTTATTAATCTCTGTCTCTCTTCCACAGCATGTCTTTCATCCTGTTTTCCTTCTTTCACCCCAACCGGTCGCAGCAGATGGCCGCCCCTCCCTGAGCCTGGTTCTGCCGGAGGTTTCTTCCTGTTAAAAGGGAGTTTTTCCTTCCCACTGTCGCCAAAGTGCTTGCTCATAGGGGGTCATATGATTGTTGGGTTTTTCTCTGTATTTATTATTGTGCTATCTACTGTACAATATAAAGCGCCTTGAGGTGACTTTTGTTGTGATTTGGCGCTATATAAATAAAATTGAATTGAATTGAATTGAATCTTCGCAGCAACCACTGCTGCAGACAGCTCAAGCCTTGGAACTGTTGTGACCTTAGTGGGGGCAACACGCACCTTCCCCATGACAAGTGGTGTGTGTGTGTGTGTGTGTGTGTGTGCGCGCGAGGTCAGAACTGCTTGTTTGACTTCTTACTATCGCTGTGAGAAGACTCAGATACAAATATCAGAACATGTTTTATAAAGAACAACCAGTTCTAAGCAAGGAAATGATCATCATGCAGCATTCTATCACAAGCAAACTTATATCATTAAAAGCTTATACTGACTAAAAAATACAATTTTCTATTGACATTCCCTCCTGTTGTCAGTATAACCTTTAAGTGAGATATCAGTATGTAACATCTTGTTGTACATTTTCTGTCACATCATCATTAATCACACAAAGTCTTCACATTCCAACAGGTCGGGGTCATCACCATCATCATTTGTCACGGCAATGTATGCAGCTACAGTGGAAACGATTATGCGGTTAATCATGAGTTTTAGACATGGCAGGATACATGTTACAAAACACAAAATAAAAGTAAAAATACTCCAACTCCGATGAGTAAGATAAGATAAGATAAAACTGTATTAATCCTATTAACTGTAAAATTCGGTTTCCAAATAGCACAGCACCGACAGAAGTTACAGAATGTGAGCAGAATACTATAGATACACATATATAAATACAGAGACATATATAAATAAGAGTACACAAAAGGTAGAAATAGAATAAATACGAATACAAGGGAATTGCAAGTATTTCAAGTATTGAAGTCTACTGCACCGTTGGTTATTAACAAGTATTGCACAGTGAAAAGGCAGTAGTAGTCTTTTAGCACCTGCAGCCAGGAGCCAGTGTAAAGCCAAGAAAACCAGTCACTTGTATTACTCACATAGTCCTGATTTTGGGCCTGCTGGATCTGTCTCAAGGCGTTCGGGGCGTCAGTCATGTTTGATGAGTGTACATTGTCTGGTATGTAAGTGCAGCAGGTGTTGTTGAAGAGGACGCAAAGTCCCCCTTTCTCTGCTAGTATCATGTCCAGAGCTACTCGATGTTGCATCACTGCGATCCGTAATGCATTGATTTCCTGATTCTGCTGTTTGTTGATCTTGCACGAAGCGTGATTCTCTGGATCCTATTTGCTAGGAAAACATGAAAGCATCTGGCATCATTATTAATGTACCCAAGAACAACCTTTGAATCAGTCCAATAATACTCTTTAAGGTTGTCTATTTTGAGCTCATGTTTTAACATGGCACCCATCTTCGCAGCAACCACTGCTGCAGACAGCGGTAGTCCAGAGTTTCGATCCTCAGCATGTTTTTTCTGGTTCCCACCCAGAGGAACAACGTGTGGAGTACTTTCTGTCCGGTAGTCCACAGTTTGAATTCCTCAGGTACGTTGCTTCCCCATATCGGGTCATGTGGTTGAAGTTTAGGGAACGTAGATCTTCTTTTCTGGCGTGCTGTAGAAGTGGTGTTTACTGCGGTCATCCTGAAAGTGTGGTCTGACAGGAATATAGGAGCACATGTTCCTGTCCAGCCTGGGGGCAGTATGAAATATGCCCGTTGTCCACATAGCCAGGCCATTCCTTGCACCCAGTACGTGCCGTTAGAAGGTCCACTCATATTCACAGGGGCGCCCTCTCCGTGGACTGCAGTTTGGACACAGTTTGTCGTGTTTCCAACGGGTGTGTTACCTTTCTCTTGTTGAGAACACATGGAGTGGTTCTTCCCTGGGAGTTGGTCCAGAAACACTGGGAAGTGGATGGATGTATTCCGGTTTGTCACATTGAAATCGATCCAGAAGAGTTGATCACATGTTCCATTACTAAGTCCAACAGCATGTGGGATTGTGTCGTTGGTGATGATTTGGCTGTGTTGGGATCCAATGCCAGCGAAGCTGGCTGCACACTTTGCTTGAGTCTTGTTCATATATTCACCATATAGTGTGGGGTGTGTCGATGTGCTGGGCATATAAGAACAGACATAACAGTCTGTATTTTCCGATTCTGTTCTGGTCCTGTCGTGGATGTAGCAGTACCAGGCATTGTTCATCCGAGGGTGTATGTGGTCTTGCGTCATATCTCTTAGGTGCGAGTTGTCGTGCGTCCATCTTTTCTGTCTGCCTCATGGTTCAGCTGTTGTTGGCGTCAGCTGGGGTCCTGTAAGGGTGAGCGTCGTAGTCAAGGTAACCAAGAGGGTCCACCTACCCATGGTTGTACACACCTGCACCTGGCTGCCCTAAAGTTGATCGGATGGAGATTGGAGTGCGGGCTTACCCTACGGGGGCCCAATCGGCACTGCCCCCCCTCACCCCCGAAGCAACCAAGCGCGAGTGAGACTTTACTAGTTGATTTCTGTGGAGGAAGTGGAATCCTCGGGGACCTCAACTTTTTTGCAGTGGCTCTGATGTATCCAGGAGGGTCTCTCCGCTATTTTGCAGGCAGTTGGAGTGGTCAGAAGCACTTGGTATGGACCCTCCCACCGTGGCGAGCTCCAATTTTTTCTTTGTAGTACTCGGACAAGGATCCAATCACCTGGCTTCAACATGCAAGAAATAGGTGAAGAAGAGTCTTGCGGCAGTTCATTGTTCAAAACAACTTCTCTGTTTGTCAACAATTGAGTCATCCAATCTGCCAGAGTGGTTTCACGGATTGATTTATCTAGTGCCTCGCTAATAACTGGCAATGGAAAAGGTCGCCCATGTATGATTTCAAATGGGGACAGTTTGTTATTTCCTTGTGTTATTGTCATCCACATTTTGACTAGGCCTACACATTCTGGCCATGGTCTGCCAGTTTCTTCCATTGTTTTTCTGAGCCTTTGTTTTATAGTGCCATTTGTTCTTTCCACTAATCCTGCACTCTGTGGATGGTAGGCACAATGGTGTTTTATACTGAAACCTAATGCTTCAGATACTTTGCTGATCACGTCATTTACAAAATGGGTTCCATTATCTGATCTTATCAGAGTAGGAATACCATATATTGGAATGAAATGGTTGCATAGACACTTTGCAACTGAGATTGCGTTTGCTTTTTTAACTGGGTAGATTTCTGGCCATTTTGAGAAAACATCTATAATTACTAGAGCATATTTTGAACCCTGACACTCATTCAATTCAATGAAGTCCATGTGAATTGTATGAAATGGGTGAGGTGGTGTAGGAAAATGTCCTCTTTTTGGCCTTAAGTTACCTTGGGTATTGTGTTTTTGGCAGGTCATACATGTTCTCACATATTCTTTTGCTGAAGTTTCAAAATTAATAATGTAAAATTGTCGGTTTCTAATAAGGACCATTCCTTGGATCACCCCTCCTGATGAGCCATGGCTCAAAACCATGGCTCACTAGAGCGGCTGTTTTGTGTAATGATTTGGGAAGAATGGGCTTTCCTGCTATTTTCAATATGTCATCAGTGTCTAGTACTGCTTCGTGTTTTAGCCATTGTTTTCTGTTCTTTAGGTGGTGCTTTTTGTTTGTCCTGCAGTACAGACAGTCGAATGGTGTGATTTTCATGAGTTGTTAATAAGACTGTGGTTTTTATGGCTGCTGCTGTTTTTTCAGCTTTGTCAGCAAAATTGTTTCCCTTTCTAATTTCAGAGTCATCCTTCTGATGTGCTGAACATCAGAAGCATATTGCTAAATGTCGTATCACATGACGAGTTTCCTCCCATGTAAACAGATGTGTGCCATGATAAAATCTTCCTCCACACACCAGAAACAAGAAACTAATTTCAACCCTCTGTTACATCTTATTCACTTATTTTATAATCCAGTCATTTTTTAAAATCTAGTATCAATCAACTAATTTGCATATCAGCTCATAATGCGCTAAGTTGATAGGTCAACAGAAATGCACGTTCAAAGAGAATTTCCTTCATACAGTAAATTACTTGTGTTGCATCAATCAAACACAATTTATTGTATTACCAACTAAATTTATTGTCTGATTACTGCTTGGTCATATCAGACTCTCTCTGTCTTTATTTATTCTTCTCTGTTTTCACAAACGTTTCACCTATTGTCAAGCTGAAGAGTTAAATGTCAGCGGTGGATAAGTTCAGCATTTGATAACAAAACTCTGTTAAGTTTTTCCTGCTGCAACACCAATGAGAGATATAGGCGCATGTATAGTGTGTGCTATAGTGTAAGCTGTTCTTCATTGCATGTATGTGTGTTAGTACGCTTGCATGCAGGGCCTGTGGGCTGTCTCACCCAAAAGGGCATTTTCTTAACAGTTGCCTTTCTCTCATGTGTGTTAAGAAAGGCAAATGTGCTATTAGCAGCTGTGAGATTATTATGCTGTCATATATTACATTATACCTGTAATCAAAATGAGTGAATCATGACACTGCTGTAGGCCACATCATACTTCTTGTGTAATCAGTATGTAGTTTTAGTTTGCATCATACTTCAGAGTTAAAAGAATGTGAAAATCATTAGATTAATTAGATAGGTTTGTATTATCCTATACTGCTGATTTACTGTGAGTGAGTTAGACTATTTCATGACATTTCATACTGCTGAGTTATAAAGAGACTATTGTGTTCAGAGAGTCAGGGCCTTTTTTTTTTTTTTTTTCCTTTCTCATTGTAGAGACAACAGAGCACATTGCACGGGGGCAGAAAACAGGGAGCCAAGGTCTTAACTCAGGCTCACTGACAGAAAGAATGTAAATGCTCAGTTTTGTGGCTGTGGCACATTTTGTATGGCTTCTTTTCTTTTGTTTAGTAGCTTTCTGCCTTCACCTGAGAGGGTGTGCCCTAAGTATGTGACTTTATAATTAGAGTTTATTTAAAGGATGCAAAAAAGGCTGCTGCCAAAGACAAATCAGAAGTGTGAGGGAAAAAAAACTGAGCCCACAGACAGTTGCATGTTTGAGCTTTAATAGCTGTTCACCTCCCTGTTCTTATGTAGCTCCTGCTGTAAAAAATGTGTAACCTGCTCATCAGCTTAGCAGTGACCATATATTTATTTCAGCTTCTCAATCTTGTAGCTTTAGCTGTTGTATACAGGGTTTAGCTTGTTAGTTGTTAGTATAGGTGTGCTCTATATCTCAACAATGTCTCATCTAGGATGACAGGTTTTCAAGCAGGTCAAGTGCCTCTATGCACTTAATTAGTTTAGATATTTTTTTTATTTTCTTCATCTCATATGTCATTGTACTGAATTTGAGCAACCTTAAGCTTGATGCAGATTACTTCTAACAATTATCCACCTCACATCATAGCTGACTGAGGTGCCTCTTCATATTAATATTATTTCATTATCAATGCTATTATCTTTATATAACAGCAATAGTATATTACAATATTTTATTTATATTTTATTTTGTATCCACCAAGGGCTGGGGGTGATCTGCAGTTTCACCCTTTCCCAAGCTGGAGACATTTACCTTTTCACACACTTTCCTTGGCTGAACAATGACACAACCTTAATATACCTTATGCATCTCTCTATTTTATTTAATATGTGTTTGTGTGAATTATCTGCTTTCATTCATTCTATTCATGCTGGGCATGGTCTTCGTCCTAACTATGTGTCATTGTTAATACCAGTTTACAGGTTGTTATCCTTGCTATCATCAACTTGAATACATTACAGTTAAGTTCTAAATCAATTTAGCCTTTGGTTTATTTTACTTTATTCCTCTTGTATTTATATGTATTCAGTCGGGTCTGTTTCCAGCCCTTTTTAAACTTCTACTTTGATCTTGAATTTTTCACTTGGTGAGGGATTATTATGTTCTTCCTGATCTGAACTATTCTCTTCACCTGAGCTGCTATCCTGTTCTGAGTCGATGGCCGTTTATCAATGCCCAAGTACGCCAGTACGTACTCGCGTTCTCGGTGAGTACGTACCTGCCGAGAACGCGAGCACGGACTCGTCGGCCGTTTCTCAATTCTCAAGTACGCGAGCACGGACTCGTGATTTGTACAGTCGGAACACCTGCGTACGTGATGATGTCACAGGTCCGGAGTTTTTACTGCCATCCCCTCCTAATTTAACTGTGAGTAACATGTTATGAAGCTTAACTGTAATCACAGCCAAACCGGTTTACTCAGGAACAAATAAAACACTGAAATAAACCAAACATTAACATTTAGAAGTGATCTAAGTGACTTATATATCATTTGTAACCTCAGTAGTGAAACCTCTATTAATAAAAGTAGTGTACATGTACATACGTGTACATACCTTAATAAAAACAAGCAGGTGAGATGTTAGAACGCTTTTATTTCTATTCTAGTGGACACTCAATACTATACACAACTGCTGGGGTTTCTTTAACCTGAGTAGTGAGAAGTCCGCGAGCGGTTTGGGGGGGGGGTTGGAAACGATGTGCCGGGAGTCCGCTGTTGAGTTTTGGACGAAATGCATTCTGGGATATTTAGCTGTCCCAAGTCTACACCGATGCATGCTCGATAAAACGGGCGGATCGAGAACACATCCGGGACTTTTTCGCGTTCTCGGCTTGATGCGTACTTCGAATTGGAACAGTACTTGGTCTCCGACTGATGACGTATCACGAGTACACGAGAACGCAAGTACGCACAAGTACGCATATTGAGAAACGCCCACTGTCTTCTTTGTTTGTTAATGCTTTTACTCTTTTTCGCCTGTCTGCCTCTCCATTCCTCTCCCCTTCTTTTGGATTGTTCCTGCTCCGGCTTGTTGTTTTTCTAACCATCCCTCATCAGGTGTTAATTTTGCTTGTTTATTCCCCATTTTTAAAGATTTTGCTGGGCCTTCACTGACACGCTTGACTTCAGAGTGGTTTACTGATACAGCCTTCGACTTCACTTCTAAAAAATGAAGCGGTATCAGTTTTATGAGATGAAACTCAACCGTTCTCCTTTGTCACCAGTACGTGAGCCTCAAGCAAACAACAAAATAAAATAAAATGGAAGTAGTTCAGCAGCGTATTGTGCTGTAAAATCAACTTACTCCCAAACACACATATACATACACACAGATAGACATTTGTGCGCTAATTTGTCACGAAGTATTTCACGGTCACTTCTAGAACCAGTCTAAACACAGTTCCTTTTGGCGAACTTAAACCTATTTTACTTTGTCAAAATATTTCAATTTGTCGAAACGTATTTTAATTTGTCACAAAGTAATTTTGGCTACTTCTAAAACCAGTCTAAACGTATTTTACGTTTCTTTCAACAAAATAGTGTTTCTCACCCTCAGACGTCTCACTGGTGGTTCGGATCGCCAGACTGAATCCCACCGCCATGGACCAGACTAAAAACACCGGCCTGGACCCGAATTTAATGTCCCAGGTCTTTCGGCCTCGTCTAAGAGGGCTGTGCACAGACTTCGGTGCTGGCTTCCCACGGCGGCAGGAATCAGTGCTGGATCCTGGAACAGAGTCACAGATAACAGTTCTGATGTTTCTGCCCCAGCTACGAAGGACCAAAATAAATGTCAGGAGATTTATTCTAAAGACACTTCTTCAGCTAAGAGTCTAAGAGGAGAAACACACAGACGCTGCAGCATTTACTTGTATACAAGGGCGATCACAGAACGCCCACACCAGAGTGGGGGCCCTGGGATGCGCGCTCTGTTCTTGCACTTGTCTTATACATAAGAAAAATGAATACATTTGACGTGAGCATGTGCGTATGTGATTGTGTGCAGGGCTCGCAAAATCGCTAGCCCGACGTCCCGGGGCTAGCGATTTTTCCGGTCGGGTTACCAAAATCTATCTCAGCCCTGCCCGTCGGGCTATCATAGGAAGGAAAAATATGTGTCAATGCTTTTGCATTCTTTCGCAAACATAGCTGGGTAATTATGTCATTGGCATCGATGAGCCACTGTCAATATGTGACATATTGAAATCGCCTTTGAATTAGCGCTTGTTTTTTGCTTTCACTTTGCGATCGCGCGAACGGTGTGTAGAGAGCGGCAGCACTGATTGGTGAGTGACAGATTAATTGCGCACCAATTCCTCTGACATCGTCTTATCAATCGTTAGCTTACTATTCAAACATGACAATTGAAATCTCCCACAGCAAGCTTAAACATGTGAGAGGTTGATTGCGCAGAGAATCGCTGACCATTATGTAAGTACATGTGTAAAAGCAGCAGGATTTACGCCGGTATTTTAGTTCTGCTGAGCCAAATAAGACAGGTCAGGGTGAAGAAGGGACAGCCAAATAAAAGCCGACCACAAAACGGAAAAGTTAAGACAAATCAGACTATGAGGAAAAAAGAAAGCGCAACTTTTTTGGTTTCATGGACAAAAGAATTTCTGTGGTTGGAATATGACGAGCTAAATAACATAATGTTTTGCCGGGTGTGTCGTGAGTTTCCCTCGATATCTGAGTCGACAAGCGCCTTTGTTACTGGGACCAGTAACTTTAAGAAAGACCCGATCAGAACCCATGAGAAATGCAAGAAATGCATTATTGCTCAGTCTGCAGTATTTTTCCCAGAACAAACACCAATTGCAAAAAACATACTAAAAATAAACCAAGCACAAGCAGAAGTCCTGAAAAATCTGTTTAGAACAGCGTACTATGTTGCAAAGAGTGAACTACCATTGGCCAAATTTAGCAGTCTTTGCAAACTTCAAAAAGCAAATGTCCTAGATCTTGGTTCCACTTACCTCTTACCCGTGATTTCAGTGGAAATTTCAAATTCAGTATCTGACACAGACTGATTCATGGTCTACACCAGGGGTCGGCAACCCGCGGCTCCGGAGCCGCATGCGGCTCTTTAGTCCTTATACTGCGGCTCCGCGTGAGTTTGGGAAAATAAATTAGAAGTATTTCGCTGAAGTGTATTTTATTTATGTTAGTTCTTTTAAACTTGTAGTTCTAAATTGGAAGATTATTGTGATATTGAAATATAAATATAAAATTATATTCTATTATTTTTTCCTCGCTCAATATAAGCGTCACACTCGCGGAAGCCGGTGTACCCGCCGAAACGCCGTGCATTTATCGAGACTTTCAACCCCAGGTAGGCCAATTATGGATCTTCGGATCCACATTATGTCGGCAGCTCCACCGTGAACTATGTTAAAGACAAACACTGCTCACGCCTCACAGACTACAGATGACAGCTTACAGTCCTGCCTAACTGACTTCGCACAGCACCGATTAGCAGACGCTGTGCGCAGAGGTTCAGGAGCAAAGTCCCATTGTAAACACATCACGGCAGACCCGACGATGTTTGCATGAACGCGCTTTTCAGCATCTCTTTATTGAGCACTTTTCACACACGGTTGCTGTACGCATACAGCCGGCTGTAGCTTCGCAGCTCACAGCCCGACATACACCACCAACAACAACAGCACAGATAGCGCAGACGTAAAGGCGGCAAGGCGTGATTGTGGGTGCCGCTCAGGTGCGTCCGCCTCCCCTGCAGCGGCGCTGCAAACCACGCCCGCCACACACATTAACCTGGTAAAATACATATTTAGGCAGAATTTTGCAAATATCTATTTTTCATTTTTCAGCAGCATAGAGTTTTTTTACCAATTATTTTTTAAGAGTCAGGTCAAGGCTCCAAAAGCCCAAAGGAGATATAAGGGTGGCGGCTGACAACAGTTTTTGTTTGCTACATGGATCATTTTAGTTCAGCTGGGTGTCTTTGCTTTTGTTATATTTCTTTAAGAGTTCAAAATGTGTTGATTACATAAATAAAATGTAATTTTCTCTGTAGCACTTCATGGATTTCATAAGCAGCACACCTTAGTTGTTCACACAAAGGTAGAAAACAATATATACAGTGTTATCTTCATTTTAGATGTCAAAAAGTATTTGCGGCTCCCAGTGTTTTCTTTTGCGTGGAAACTGGGTCCAAGTGGCTCTTTGGGTGTAAAAGGTTGCAGACCCCTGGTCTACACAGTTCTTGCAAGTTCATAGAAATTTCTGTTCAATTAGAACCAAGTATTTGAGTTGATGATTGTAATTTTTATACAGTTGTTGTAATTTGTGTTTTAACTATTTTTTGATTGGTGTTTTGTTTCCTTTACAATATTATACATTGAAGTATAATATACATTAAAGTATAATATTGTAAAGGAAACAAAGCATCAATCAAAAAATTGTCCTCTTTTTTTTTTTTAATTCGGGCTACTTAAATTTATTTTGGGCTACCAAAAACTGAAGAGTGCCTGCCCGAGGGGCTACCAGGGATTTTGAAATTTTGCGAGCCCTGGTGTGTGTGTGTGTGTGTGTGTGTGTGTGTGTGTGTGTGTGTGTGTGTGTGTGTGTGTGTGTGCGCGCGCGAGGTCAGAACTGCTTGTTTGACTTCTTACTATCGCTGTGAGAAGACTCAGATACAAATATCAGAACATGTTTTATAAAGAACAATCAGTCCTGAACAATGAAAAGAACAACCAGTTCTAAGCAAGGAAATGATCATCATGCAGCATTCTATCACAAGCAAACTTATATCATTAAAAGCTTATACTGACTAAAAAATACAATTTTCTATTGACAACTCCCCATAACCTGTGAAGCTAGCATCTGAGAAGTGATGTAATTCATACTGCTTGACATCTATGAAGCTTGCTGGCATGTAGCACCTCTTAATCTTTACTTGACACAAGTTATGGAGATCTTGTAACTAGTGATGTGACGTTCTGTATCGAGGCTTCGAAGCGTGTGTCGAGTAATGGAGGGGGCGTTTCCGCGAAGCGCGTATCGAGGCTTGCTTCGTTTATGGGAGGAGTTGAAAATGATGACGTCCGAAGCCTCGCTGCCCGGCTAAACCACGTGACTGGTTCATGAAGCGGTTCGAACTTTGCTGCGAGCTATGACAGCAATATAAACCCCTCAGACTTCATTCAAAATGTGGGTGTTTGATGGAGAGTTACGGTTAGTGAGAGTTTGGAGACAGTTTGGAGAAAGTTTGGAGAGAGTTTGGAGGTTTAGCAGAGTGAGGAGAGAAAGTCAGGAGAGAATGGAGCCAGCTAAGAAGAGGAGGATGTCCTCCCCTGTGTGGGAACATTTTGATTTTATTCCTCCCAACAAGGTATGTACATTTCTACAGATGATGTATTTTCATAATACTGATGGTGCAATACAATTTATGTTAAGCTGTCTTTACTTTTGTACAAGGTGAAGTGTTTCCTATGTGCCAGGGAGCTGGGATATAATAACAACACCTCATCCATGCTTAGGCACTACAAAGCTTTGCATGAGAATAAGGGGAACACCGATTGTGGAGCAAGACCAGGTAAGCCATCAAATGCCATGATAATATAGCATGCAGTAATGTTACTAAATGATAGAACAATATTATACAACTGTAATAAGTTACGTGTGTGATATTTATATTTGTGCTTTGTTTTTATTGTCTTTCCTCAGGAGAACAATCTCAAATAGATGGAGACCTGGTTAGCATGGTGATTGAGGACTCCCAGCCATTTAGCATTGTGGAGGACAAAGGATTTAAAAGATCTGTTAAATCATTAAATCCTAGCTATGTTCTCCCCACTAAAAAGGTCATAAAAGCAGTGAAAATTTAGTTTTTACAGAATAAAATGTGAAGAGGCAGGACTGAGGCTCAAATCCTCAGTGTGTAGCTGTCCATACCCCAACCACACCTCACCTCACAGTAAATGATCATTTCCATTTTAAGCATTTCCAAATAATCATTTTCCATACTGCCAGTATAAATATACACAGTATACTGCCATCACTACAATATACATGTTTTACACACTCCTTTTGTTGTTGACATTTACAGGCTGTGTGCAAAATGCCACACTCTTCAAATTCATGCCAACTAATATTTTCACGTCCACTAGATGTCCTACTAGAGCAAATGAAGCTTCACGAAGCTTTGCGCTGGGGTGAACCAATTGGATGAAAAGCTTCAGTGCTTCATGAAGCTTCATCTGCCCATCACTACTTGTAACCATGACTGCCACTGTGATCTGCACTCCTCTGAAAGTGGTTCATCCCAACTAGCTTTCTCTCGACTCAACTGTTGCAAGATCAACTTCCCACGTAAAACAAATGGTGCTACAAAACCCAAAGGATCGTAGATGGAAGCTACTGTGGATAGCACTCCCCTTCTCGTCATTGGGTGTTTCTTGACAGTTCCTCTGAACTGAAAGTCATCAGAGGATACACACCATTGCACGCCCAGTGCTCTTTCTAGGAGTGGCTCCCCAAAATCTATGTCCAACTCTTTGACACTGTCAGCACACTCTTCCTTCGGTATTGACTCCAATACCTTCTTGCTGTTGGAAATGAACTTGTGTAGTCTAAGCTTGCCTGCACTGCAGAGCTCTCTCGCTTCCTTGATCAGCTCGATTGCCTCAGCATCAGACCTTACACTCACCAGTCCATCATCAACATAAAAATTTCTTCAGATGAACTTGACAGTGCTTTGGTTAAATCGATCCTGACCTTCTGTGGCTAGATGTTTAAGTCCAAAATTGGCACAGCCAGGTGAGGAAGCTGCTCCAAACAAATGGACTTTCATCCGAAAAACTGATGGCGGAGACTCAAGATCACCATTCTCCCACCATAAGAACCTCAAGTAGTCTTGGTCTTCAGGCTTTACATGGAATTGATGAAACATTCGTTCCACATCACACATAATAGCGACTGGGCCCTTTCGAAATCTACAAAGAAATCCCACCAAGGTGTTTGTGAGCTCTGGCCCTGTAAGGAGGTGGTCATTCAATGACATGTCTTGAAATCTTGCCGAGCAATCAAAGACCACTCTCAGTTTCTCTGGCTTTTGAGGGTGGTATACGCCATGGTGGGGAATATACCAAACTGATTGTTTATCAAGCTCTTCTTCTGGGACCTTTTCGGCTTCACCACGACTGATAATGTCTTTCATGAAGTTCATGTAATCTGTCCGATATTTCTGGTCTCTCTTGAGCTTCTTTTCCAAGCACATGAGGCGTTGAACAGCACATGGCTTGTTATTTGGTAGCTCTGGCCTGCTCTGTTTAAAAGGCAGAGGCATTTCAAGATGTCCGTCTTCTTTGTGCCTAATTTCTTCTTTCATTTTAGTCAAAAACCGGACATCTTCTTGCGAGAGATTTGCCTCTTCTCCAAGCCTTTCACTGAAGTCAGATTCCAGCACCTTAAGTACGTCTTCTGGAGTAGTCATCTCCTTAATTCTTGTTTTGCAAACATAATGAACTTCGCTCTTCAACTTACTTGTTACTTTGGGTTCAGGGGTCACTTGCTTTACAATGATGCGGTGACTTACTCCAATTGCATCACTGTAGTGTTCGCTTGGATCACCATAGCTCACTACGCTCCAGCCTACGTCAGTTTTCTGTGCGAAGGGCTGGTTGTCCTCACCACATACAACTTCTCTAGGCATTAGTGCTTGTGGACAGTTATTTTTTTAATTTTTTAACCTGTCCCATTTGGTTCTTTTGCCATCAGAATTATTGTCTAAAGGCGAAGAAAGATGCCCAACGGATTTACTTTACCAAATGGACCATCCCAGCCTTGCCGTAATGGTCCATTTGATTCACCTTTTATTGTTTATTTTATTTTCACTTGCTGAATACGGGACAGACTTAACTGGTGGAAAGAAAGGGGAGAAAGAAAGAGGGAAAGGAAAAAAAAAAAAAAAAAACCTGAGAAGAGGGACGGGGAAAAAGGGCAAAAAACAAAAACCAACAGAATAAACAGACAAAAAATACATATATCGATCACCTGGATCACCTGTTGAGAAAGAAAAAAGAAAGCAAGCAGAAGAAAACGAGAGTAATAAACAAGATCACAATGATATATGGGAATATGACAGTAAATACTAAATATTAAACATTATTGTGCAGCACGTGAGATCGACAGCGCACAGTGTGCTTTGAGGTAGGAGCCAAAAAGGGTGTAGTTTGTGTGTGTGATCACCCGTGTGTGCTCACCCGTGTGTACACCTGTGAGCATGAACGCGCTTGTTTTTAAAAGGTTCCTTCATGTAATGATCTGCTAGAGGGTGTGGGGGGCCACTGCCCCGACCTCCAGGGCATGAAGCAGGTATGGAGGAGATCAAAACTCCAGACATCCAGAGGCCCCCAGAACACAAGAGACCAAGGAAGACCAACAGAGGGGCAGCCGCGCCACTATCCAGAAAGAGCTGAGGAGAGTCCCAGATGAGGGGTCACTCAGCAGCCGCGGAGCAGAAGCCAGGGGGGTTGCAGTGACGTGCCCGTGAGCTCCGCCGGCAGCCAGCTGTGCCTGAGTGACCGAGCCCCGGGCCGAGAGGCCGAGGGCACCCCATCCCCGAAGTGGCCCGAGCGAGCCCCAGGCTCCATGCCCCAATAAGCAGCCGCCAAGGAGTGAGCCGGTGGGTACCTGGGCGCCCACCCCCGGACACAAAGAACCACCAACGCACCGATGTCTGAGGGCGTCTGCCACCGGCAGGGGAAGTGGTGGGGGGAGATAGGCCTCCAAACCTTGGAGGGCCTGAGATGTCCCCAGAGAGGTGGCGTCTGATACCCAACCTGACATATAGACACAGACAAACAGGCACACACAGATACAAACATCCATTCCCACCCTCATGCTCTCATATACAATTACTCAACACTCACCCAACGTGGAGACAGACATAGAGAGACACTGTACACACAATCACTCTCCCCAAGCGTACTCTAAGCCCCGGGTCTAGGTACCCTTGCCCCTGGAGGGGGAAACTGCGCCCAGACCCAGGTGGTGTTACCCTTTTCCCTTTTCCCTGCGGTGGGGAGAAGCAGACCGCCCCGACTCCGCAGCAGCAGGGAGGCCCCACATTCCAGACCCCAGTCGGACGGCCAACTCCTCCTCCTAGCCCCCCCGCTCCAGCAGGCCGCAGAGAACGGGGGTGTAGGAAGACTCCAAACCTCCCTCCACCCGCTCATATGTAGTGTTGATGTATGTGTGTTCTAAGGTGCATTTAAAACCCAGGAGGGCATGGAGCTACCTGCCAGAGCAGCAGGTAAGCGTATAGCCCCTCCTGCTAGCCCTCAATGTCTACGTGTATTTAAAATTGAGAGGTGGGCAACGACGCCAGGGGTGAGGTGTACACCCTGATGGTAATTTGGAATCCGTGTAGCGTGCCCACCCCCAAGATCCTATATGTATGTGTAATGAGAGTGTGAGTAATGTGAATGTCTAAGTTGTGGGATAAAATTGAGGCAGAGGCAGCCAGAAGGGGACAGAGGGGGGGGATGCCTCCCCTGCACCCTGGTGACACACCCCTACCCCAAGGCCCTGCATGTGTGGGTGATTGTGGTGGAGCGGGAAGAGGGAGGCAGTTGGAGATGGGGAGGAAGGAAGGGAGGGCAAGTGACCCCTCCCTGGGGCCAGCTCCCCCGCTGACCCCAGTAGGCACCCCCATACTCTGCAACCCGCCAGGGAAAGGGGGGCCCAGGCCCATCCAGACCGGGGCCCAGTGCAGCAGCGCCACCCGGCCCCACAGAGCCCGGGACAGTCCACCCGACCCCACCACAGAGAAAACTGCACCCACCCCATCATCCACTCATCTTCCAGACTACACAAGACAATAGATGCCCAGGCTGAGATCTTCTTCCACCTCTCCTGTATCTCCCCCTCCTGCAGAGAGAGTTCCTGAAGAGAGGAAATCTCCTGCAGGATGTGACAACCTCCCCCACCAGTTGAAGAGCCCCCCAGGTGGTTCGATGCACAGGCGGCACCCTGCGCCAGGACTGGGCCCCCATACACCCACCCGCCCACAACCCCGGCAACACACCAACCAGGACCCAAGCCCCTGAGGCCCAGCCAGGGCCCCAGCCCAGAGACGGAGTGCCCCCAGAACCTCACGCCCATCCCGGACCCACCCAGGGGCAGCCAGGCTACCAGGTCAGTAACCCACGTCCGTCAGCACAGACCCTCCCCTAGCCCTGCTGCACGCAGCCACGAGGAAACCGTCACCTAAGAGCCAACAGAGCCCCTAATTGGCCATGACCGCTACCCCGGGTTGAGCCCCCCAAGGAAGATGCTCCCGGGGAACCCCCTGATGCCCTAAGCCTGTCCCTACCCCCACACCAATCACAACAGTGAAGGTGGGACCAAACTAAGACCCCCCACCCCCACTAGGTGATGGAGCTGATCAAAGGAGCCCAGAGCAATTGATCTGATGTGGTGGCAGAGGCTGTATCAAGACTAATGTGATCTAATAGATAATTTCTATATTGGTTAGAATTAAGATTATTTTTATTTTTCCAGTTCATGAGGACTGTTTTCTTGGCTATGCACAGGGCAGTGAAAACCATATGGGCTATATTCTTTTCCGGAGTGACATTATCTAAGCTGCCCAACAAACACACTAAAGGGGAAGTTGGAATGTTACATTTCAGACACTTTGATAAGTCTTCACATATCTCGCGCCAAAACTTCTGAACTGGTGGACAGAACCAAAGAGCGTGGATATAATTGTCCGGTGAATTGGTTTGGCAGTGTGAGCAGTTGTTGGTAGACGTAAAGCCCATCTTGAACATCCGATGACCTGTATAGTGCACTCTATGTAGTATTTTGTATTGAATTAATTGAAGACTGGGATTTCTAATTAGATGAAAGGTTTTTAAGCAAATCTGAGACCAGAAGTTTTGGTCAAAGTTAACTGATAAATCCGCTTCCCATTTTGCAATAGGAAGTGATATTGATTCATCTGTTTTAGAAAGCATTCTGTATATTTTGGATAGTAATTTGGGGGTTTTAAGAGTAAGAAATTGAACCACACTTGGTGGTGTTTGTAGTTCAACTTGACCCGGTTTAAATCTCTTTTTTATTATGGATTTAATTTGTTGATATTCTAAAAATCTTTTCTTGTTGATCCCATATTGTGTAACTAGTCTGTCAAATGAAATAAATTCTGTTCCTTCTAGTATATGTTCTAAATATTTGATTCCTTTACTACTCCAATCTGAAAAGTTTATCATATTATTGTTTTGTAATATGTCAGGGTTGTTCCAGATAGGTGTACGTTTGCATGGGATTAATGAAGACTCAGTCAACTTCAGAAACTCCCACCATGCTGTCAGAGAAGAGCTGATGTTGATGCTTTTGAAGCATTCATGTCGTTGGATGTTTGAGCTGATAAATGGTAGATCTGAAATCTCTAGATTATTGCAAAGTGCTTGTTCTACATCTAGCCAAGGTTCATCTAAGAGGGTATGTTTTAGCCATCCAGAGATAAACTGAAGCCTGTTGGCTAAGAAGTAGTGCTGAAAGTTAGGTAGTTCTAATCCTCCTTTATCCTTGATCTTTTGTAATGCTTTTAAGCTTATACGTGGGGGCTTATTTTTCCAAAGGAATTTGGACATATATGAATCCAGAGATCTGAACCAATCTTGCGGCGGTTTAGTTGGGATCATTGAGAATAAATAATTTATTTTTGGTAATACCATCATTTTTATAGCGGCAACCCTTCCCATGAGTGATATGGGTAGACATTTCCACCTAGCCAGATCACCTTCTACTTTCTTTAAAAGTGGGATATGGTTTAATTTAGTTAGATCTGCAAGCTTGGGAGAAACATTAATACCTAAATATTTTATATTTCCCGATTGCAGTGGAGTAGAAGAGGAATTATGGAAGGAGCAATTAATCGGAAGGACTGTAGATTTTGACCAGTTAATCGAGTAATCTGATATTCTTGCAAAAGAGTTTATCAGTTCAATCACCCCAGAGATATTGGTTTGTGAATTTTGGAGAAAGAGTAACACATCATCCGCATAAAGGCTGATTTTATGTTCTACATTCTTGCATTTTATGCCCTTAATTACTGAATTCTGTCTAATTGCTGCTGCTAGTGGTTCGATAAAAATTGCAAACAGTGAAGGGGAGAGTGGGCATCCCTGCCTGGAGCCCCTCAGGAGACAGAAGCTGGAGGATGTCTGGTCATTTGTTCTGACACAAGCTGTTGGGGAATTATATAATATTTTTAACCAGTTGATGAAAGAAGATCCAAAACAAAATTTATGTAAAGTTGCAAATAGAAATTTCCAGTTAACTCTGTCAAACGCTTTTTCTGCATCTAAAGAAAATATAGTAGTTTCAAGGTTTTTACTGTATGAGTAGTCTATCAAATTAAGTAATCTACGTGTGTTAGTTGATGAGTGCCTACCTTTTATGAAACCAGTTTGGTCAGGATGAATTAAGAGGGGGGTTATTTTCTCTAGTCTCTTTGAGAGAGCTTTGCAGATTATTTTAAGGTCTACATTTATAAGGGATATTGGACGATAGCTTGAGGGATATACAGGGTCTTTGCCTGGTTTTAGCAGGAGATTAATGATTGCAGAATTCATATTTGATGGAAGTCTGCCATTTTCTTTGATTTCCAACAACGTTCTGTAAAAAACTGGTGCTAGAATCGTCCAGAATTCTTTGTAGAATTCTGCAGGAAAGCCGTCTGGACCTGGAGCCTTATTATTGGGCATACTTATCAGGGCTTCCTGGAGTTCACCTGATGTCAGTGGCGAATCCAGTGCCATTGCTTGAGTGTCTAATAATTTTGGGAGAGTTATGTTGTCTAAAAACTGATCAATTTCCTTTTTAGATGGGTTTATTTGTGGTGAATACAACGTTTTATAGAAATCCCTGAAAATGTTGTTTATTTGTTTCGGTTCATATATTGTTTTCCCAGATGAATCTTGAACAGCACATATAGTTGTTTTTTCTTTATTTATTTTTAGCAGGTTTGCTAGAAATTGACCAGATTTATTACTATGTTCATAATTTTGTAAGCGTAGTCTTTGTACTAAGAATTTTGTTTTTTTATCAATTATCTCATTTAATTCTAGTTTTGTTTTGCGTATTTTGTTCAGTGTTTCCTGATCTTGGTGGGACGCGTAGGCTTCTTCTAGTGATTTGATGGTTTTTTCTAATTCCTGAATATTTTTGTTTTCTTTTTTCTTTTTATGTGATGAGAAAGAAATTATTTTATCTCTCATCACAGCTTTCCCTGCTTCCCATAAAACAGAAGCTGATGTTCCGGGAGTGTCATTAAAGTCTAAATATGAAGTCCACTCTTTTTTAAAATATTTAATAAAGTCTTCATCTTTAAGCAGTGATGTATTAAATCTCCAGTTTTTACTTGGCGTAGTATTATTCTTGTGCATTAGTGTTAAAGATACAGGAGCATGATCGCTGACAGCTATAGGGTGAATCTCAGTGTCTGAAATGTCACTCAGCAGTGAGCTGCTGACCAAAAAATAATCCAGACGAGAGTAGGAGTGATGAACATGTGAGAAGAAAGTATATTCCTTACTGGTGGGGTGAAGGGAGCGCCATGCATCGCAAAGACCAAAGTCGCTCATATACTGTTTGATTATATTTGTGGACTGCCAATTACGCTGAGTTCCTGCTGTATTGAGCCTATCCATTTCTTCATTTAGTCCAAGGTTGAGGTCGCCTCCAAGAACAAGTGTGCCATCTAAGTGTTCAGAGAGTGCACTGAAAAAACTGTGAAAGAATGAGGGATCATCAACATTTGGACCATATACACTTACAATACATAGCTTTTTATCAAGTATAGATAGTTTAATGATTAAGAATCTGCCCTCTGGATCTATAACTGTATCGAGTACTGTGAAATTAATATTTTTTATGTATTAAAATTGCTACTCCCCTTTGTCTAGAATTATAACAAGCTGAGAACACATTAGGAAACTCAGGTGTTTTAAGTTCATTCGAACCTCTAAGAGGTCTGTGGGTCTCTTGTAAAAGGACAACATCTGCCTGTAGTTTTTTGAGTTGGTTAAATATTTTTAACCTCTTTTCTCTGGAGCCAGCTCCATTTACATTCCATGTAACGAATCTTAGTGCACCCATAGATGTGTGTGTATAACTAGGGGTGTATGCTGTGTGTGTTGCTTAGACAGGTGGAGAGAATACATCACTTGTTCATAAATAAAGAGAGGGAGAGAGAGAAAGAATGTGTGGCCAGATGCTCCCTGAGTCTGACTATGTGTGTGCATATTTACTAATATGAGTACGCTTGGCTTAAGTGTGTGTATCCTATACCACTGTGTGCGCTGTCTGACTGATGTAAATGTGCTGCCGTTGAGCGCATGACTGTGCGTGATCGTGCTGTGCATGTGTGTGGAAATAAAGGATGTTGTTTGTGGATGAGTGTGGAAGCAGGTGATCGAAGCAGTGAAAGAAAGAAAGAAGAAAGAAAGAAACCAAGGACAAGGGTGAGCAGCATAAAAACAAGAGGGGGAAAAAGAGAGAAGAAAAAACAAGAAGAGAAAAAAAAAAGAAGAAAAAAAACCCGGAAACATTCCAATCAAACCATTGACGGAGAGTGACGGTGTTAATACTGCTATGATATCACACCTAAGATGTGATTTGATACTAGTAAGTTAAACAGATAATGCAAGTTAGTGTGAGTGGATGGGGAAAGGGTGTAGCGGATTCACATGTAGAATCCGCTTGTGGACAGTTATACCCAATCAGAAGACCGATTTCACATGTCTGCGACGGGGCAATGTGTTCCGCAAGATGCTCTAAATGAGGCCATGCCCTTGCAGTCTCTGGCGTTGGAATGTGTGTATGATTGGCAGGTATGAATTCACGAGTGTAGACCGTTGGCACTGTGATCTTCTTAGAAGAAGATAACCCTCTTATTTGTAGACCTTTGAGTCTTTTGCATGGTACAATTGTCTCCTTGGAAGACATTGTGGACAGCTTCAACTTGACTGGCTCTGCATTAACATCAAGAGCATCTGCCACTTCTTCAAGAATGAATGAAGAGTCACTTTGTGAATCTAATAGAGCATAGACAAGGACTTCTTTGTTTGAATCACCTGGCATTGATGCATAAACAGGAACTATTGCTGAAGTCTGAGCACTGTTACCATCATGCACAACTCTATTGGATGTGGTTTCTTAAGTGGTGTCTTGCGGCGATTGTGGCTTTCTTTCCCTACTGCAACTTGTCTCGTCATTTTCTTGCTGTTTTGAGCGATCCTCATGTAAGCATGTGGGGTGGCGCTTTGAGCAGGTGTCGCAGACCATCCGGTTGCTGCAATTCTTGGATTGATGGCCAGGACTCAAACAGCCGAAGCACAGTTTCTCATCTTGAATGAACTTCACTCGGTCAGCAACTGGCCTTGCAGTTAGTCTACGGCACTTGTGTAAGACATGCCCTGTTTTCTTACAAAACATACATGTGCTTATGTTCTTCTCAGTGGTGTTAGTTGTAAAAATCCTTGCACTTGCTGCTTGGTTCTTAGAGGTCACTACATTCTGAGGTTTAGATCTTGTCTTTTCCGGCTCCCCTTGCCGCAAAGCATAGTAAGATGTAACAGGGTTGCAAGCAATACTAGCCTCCAATGTCAGGAAAGTTACAAAATACTTGAAATCTGGGAACATTTCATGCTCTAGCTGATACTGTGTGGCTTTTCGGTTCCATCTGCTGCTTAACCAATCAGGCAACTTGGCTGTCAGTTTTTGATTTTCGATGCCGTCATCAAGAATACGCAGACTCTCATTGTGAGCCATGGCACATTCACAACTGAGTAAAAAGTCCACGAATTTCCTTAAGTCAGCACTCTCTCTTGACGCTATTTTTGGCCAGGCATGTAATTTGTCTCAGCAGGCTTTGGCAATCATAAAAGGCTGGCCGTATCGCTCATTGAGCAGTTCCCATGCAGCAACATATGCAGTATCTGAACCAATCAGAAAATAACCTTCTAATGCCTCTCTAGCTGCTGCTCCAACATATTTCTGGAGGAAGAATATTTTCTCTGAGCTTGGAATGTTTTTCTTTTCAATAAGGGTTTGGAAGGATGACTTCCAATGATTAAACTTGAGTGGATCACCACTAAAAACTGTGGGCTCTGGAATGGGTAGCCTATTTGCTGATATAGCCTCAGCTAAGACCTTCACAAGCTCTCCTGTGCTATCTTGAAGCACATGTGTTGGCACTGCATCCTTTGGTGGTTGTGAGTGCTGGTCCTCAGGCTTCACCTGATTGAGTGGCTGCATAACCTTATGTAGATCCAGGCTCTGTGGAGCATTCCCTTGGGCTGGACTGAGCTCATTCTCATCATACACTTGAAGCCTTGCTTTGGCTGCATTCAGCCTTTTCAAATTCTCCAAACGCTCAAGTTCTCTCTTTAGGTTTTCTACAGACCTTCTTCTTGCAGCATTCTCTTCTTGCTGTTTCTTTAAGAGAGCAGCCTCTTGTTTCTCTCTTTCTAGCCTACGTTCAGTTTCTTCCCTTTCTCCTTCAAGACGACAAGCTAATGCGGCTGCTTCTTGGTCTGCAATGATCAACCTCTCTTCAGCTTCAAGGTTTTGCAGTTTCTCTTGGTGGCCCTCTTGTTCAGCCATAATCTGCAGTACAGCCTGTGTAGCTGCATACTCGGCAGCAGCTTCTTGTCTTCTAAGTGAAGATACATTTGAGTGAATAGAAGAAGCTTTAGAACCATTATAGGCAGGAAGCGAAACACTGGAAGCTGAGGATGAGAATACAGAACTATGACCTGGCCAAATCAACTCCTCCGCTGTTCCCTGCATTTCAGATTGAGCATTTTGTACTACAGTCTTAGTGATCGAGATGCAGTTATCCATCTTGCGACGCATGTCATGGGCTGGTTGATCAATTCTTCTGTAATCATCATAAGCAATGTTCAACTCAGATAATTCCCTTTGAATACTGGTGATGTGTTCTTGTAGGATATCACTAGGATCCCGTTTTAACACAGATGCTTTAGCTACCTTAATCAGAGCTTTCCATCGTTCATATTTGCTGTCAAAGCGAAGCAATAGCCCTTTGATTTGCTCTTTCTGAAACTCCTTTCCTTTTTCTGTTAATGTCCGGGCTCTTTCACTTCTACGAGGCCCTTCAGGTGGTGCTATATTTTGCCCGATATTTGATTCATCTGTCTGCTCTAACTCTGTCTCTTCCGGAGCAGCTGCTGCACCCTGAGCTTCTTTACTTGTATGTGACATTTTGATTATTTGTACACAGGCAGCATACAAGAGCAAGCTGCAACAATATTTGCCAATACTGACAGAAGGGGGCTTAACTAAATGAAGTCACTCTCCTTCAAATTAGCCCATACATGTAGAATATTACAGAGTAAGTACACTTAACAGAGTTCTTATTATAACCTGTCACACACCGAACTTGTAAAAGACACTGAACCATAAATACAAACTGTGAATTTCTATCAAAATGTACAAAGTTTACTTCTGACCTTTGAGAGCCAACTATAATTATTCAACTGAACATGAATTTACATCTCTTACGTAAATGCACATTCATATACGTGAAACACAGTGGCTGCCAGGCTATACACAGTCCCTTTTAGCTTCCAACTCTTGTGTCACTTTTCAGACCAAAAACTTTAGAGTCTGACTTATAGACTTCTTCATGAAAACCTTATGAACCTGTGTGTCCTAAACAGTGGCTTATCTGTGTTCCCGTCTTGATGAGCTGTCGAATTTGCGCTGGTAGGGCGAGTATGGGCAGGTCCGAGTTTGACTATCACTCCCTCCAGTTAATACACGACACCACGGTTCTTCATTCACAGATGGATTTATTCTTCCGTCACACTTCTCCTCCGAAACACCATAAAATCCACCGTCAAACTGTCATTACATAAAAGTACAGAATGACCAAACATGAATATTACAAATAAACATTTAAACCCAAGTTAACAAATACGCGATAAACAAACACAGTTAACATACCTCGCTGGCTGCACGTAACCGTGAGGGAATGAGTCCGCTTCAGGAACAAAAACTTCACAAAAATAATTCCCAATTTCTTCTTCTTCTTCTTTACAGCTTTCTTTTACTTTAAAACAGCTTATTTATTCCTTCTTGTGACTTAGTTAAGTTATAGCTTAGCTTCTTTGCACATGCTTTTTTGACTTCCCTTTACGTCACTTAAAGGGGCCTGTAGGCAACACAGAATGAAACTTAGTTCCTACCCCAAAAGGAACAACAATAAATAAAGGAAATAAACATACATGAACACAATAAATTAAACAAATTGAAATACTTTACATTTATGGCAGTTAAATATACTGGAAGGTAAATTAAAACTGTCATCATTAATCACTTCTCTTCACAGTTAGTCTAGGATGACTCTAAGCAACATTTGTCAAATGTTCTGAGTTATGTATATTTACCAATGTCTGAGCCAGAAACACTGGCCTGTCACTGTTATTAACAGCAGTTTTATCCTTTTGGTGCAACATTAATATTTCCCAATTTCTTACTAGTCCATTCATTCTACTCATCATTCCCCAAATGCTAGCTAACTGTGTCTCTGCCTCAACTTTTGCAATAAAGTTTTTGGAACTACTGTTTGCGCTCACTTGTAATGAATTAGCTTCAATAATATTCTCATTTCACCGAGATACAATCTTTCCTGGCCCTAAAACCATTGGAAATATTTCTTCTGCAGTCTGTATGATTACTGCCACCAGCTCTTTGTTACAAACCTCCACCTTAAAAATAAATAAATAAATAAATAAATAAGCAATTGTAGCAGTATGGCAAAGCTGTAGTGATCCACTTGGGAAAATAAATCTGTTGGGCATTTTTCTTGGCCTTCACACAATAATTCTGATTGCTATAATGCCTGACAGGACAGAAAAATTAATAGGCAGGACCTCTTACAGGCTCTTAAGTAGATGTTTGAGGCCACCACTGCAACAACCTTAGTGTTAAATAATTTATCCTGTGTTAAAAGTCGTTTTGTAGGATTTAATTTAGCTCACTGGGATGAGCAAGTGACCATTTGCCAAATATCTGAGAGTGACTGGCCCGGGTCCAAATCTGACCTGTGGCCCTTGGTCCTCATGTCTTCCCCTCTCTCTCCCTTTGCTCTCCTGTCACTCTTCACTGCACTATCTAATAAAACCAAAAAATGTCTTGTCAAAAAGGCTGTTTTGTAGCCTTCCACAAACTTCTCTCAGTGGTTTCTGGGATTTTGTTCAGTTTCTCCTGACAGAACTGCTGGATCTGGATCAAGTTTTTAGGACTCTCTCTAACACTTGGTTTTTAAAGTTATGAACACATTTTTACTGAGCTGAGATCAGATTTGTGACGGACACTCTACTAACTTGACGTTGTTGCCCTTAAACCATTTTGCCACAGTTTCTGAAGTACAACTGTGTGTTTAACCAAAGTGTGTTTAAAACTTCAAGTTCAGCTCTTGAAGGTCTTCAGCTGGTCATGTTGCAGATCCACTGTGAGCGGAAATTCCAATGAAGCTGTTAGAAAAATCAAAGTGATGTTTCAGATTAGTCAATGAGCTCATTAGTTAATAACTGTGTAAGATGGTGTTATGGTCCCCCGATCCTCTGCTGCCTCCCCACCATCTATCTTTCCTCCCTCTGTTTTCTATCTTTGTCTCTCTGTGAGTGTGGCATTTGTGGTGTGTGTGATGTGTGTCAGTGGGGTTTGGCAGTTCTGGTGGTTCCTGCTCCTCCTCGGCTGGAGCACCTGCAGTAACTGATAATCAGCCCAGCACATCAGTTTGGAAGAATTTGACTCCATTTTTGACACAGAGCAGCTTTTACTTTTTACAGAAGCTCCATCAAGCTGCACAAAACAGAGTAAACTCTGCAGTACATGACAAGACATCAGAGACTCATCACATCACTCGCTGGATTCACTGGATTATTTTTCTTTCACCATTATTTGGAACAAAGAAAACAAACTTGACTGGTTTGTGTCATTGTGGTGCTGCATGGCCCACTTTCTCCTGAGATTCAGTTCACAGACAGATGTTCTGATAGTTTTCTTTAGAATTTGCTGCTATAATTCAAATTGATTGTGTGATTAATGGATGGTGAGCCAGATGGGCCAAACCATGATACTATCAGCAGCATGTTTCATTGTAGTGGTGGCATCATTGATGGGATAAATGGACTGGTGCTTATATAGTGATTTTCTATTTTCATGTGGACTAAAGTAGTGGACTGACCAACAGACTGACATTAACATCAGAGCCGTGCTGCTAGTGTGGCTAAAAGAAAAGAGAAGAAGAGACAGTCATGTTGATATGAACATTAGAGAAACACATGATGGAGCTGAAATATGATCCTGCTTCCTCATTTGGACTCATTCACCTCAGCTGACACATTCAACAGCAGACAGGTTTTTGTAGCAGTCTGTCTCACTGTGGGAGTGCCAGGAGAGAGCTACTCCTACGTCTCTGGCCACCCCATCTTGGGCTCTGGAACTAAACTGTATGTAACAGGTAAGAACAAACATTTATTTTCCTTCAGTTGTTTTATTGTAGAAGCTGAAAATGTGTTTAAAGTCAGTTTCTGCTGCTTCAGGCTTTACATGTTAGTTTTTTCATCATTAGTAGAGAATTCATCTGCAGCCATTGTTACATAAGAAAAGCTCAATAATCTCTGAAAACATGTTTAAATCTCACTGAACAACTAAAGTTAATCTTTATTTCTGCAAATATTAGTGACGTTACAAATATTTAGGATTTGATCATCTCAGTAATTCTGCAGCATCTGCTGGTTTTTCAACACAAGATCATATTTGATGTTAAAAAGAAAGTAATATTGATTTACAAATGTATTGTTAGGAAATATTTGCTTTACGTTGAGGAAAAAATTCTTAAAAGCCAAACATTCATGTAGCTACTTCAAAAAGTGGATTTTGTTAAATAAAATGATTAAAATAGATACTGATTAGAAAATTCAGAAGTTATATGATGTTGTGAAAATTTAGGATAAAATGTGACATTGTAAAACTCAGATATGTATTCATCACATGTTTATCGTGTGAGTCTAAATATTTTGTCATGTACTGTGGATTATATATTTTAAATAACAAATATTGAATAATAAATAAAATAAAATAATATAAATTAAGTGATTTAATATTGATAAACCTTGTATTCACAATTTTATTTTGAATAAAAATATTCACACAAAAATTTTTAAGAATAAATAAGTCTGAAAGACAAATATGGTCTTTATGATAAAATACATTATAATAAGAACGTACATTTTATTGGCTGAATTGATTTATGTGGAATTAAAGTGAATTGTGAATTGATTAGTGCAGTATATTATGAAAACAGATGAATGTATTTTTGGAGAGAAGAGTATCTCTGCCAGAAATCGTATCTAAGGACTGATATGGAAAATACATGTTTACTTCAGTTTTTTTCACTTCAATTCCATTTTATTTTTAGAGCATCAAATCACAACAACAGCCGCCTCAAGGTACTTTATATTGTAAGGTATACATTTGTATGAAAAGAAATATATACAATTTAAATTTGGACTGAATTAAATTCTTACTTAAAACTATAACAAACAAACACATGACAAATTAAACTGAAATGAATTTAATTTGACTTTTAAAATCATGCTGAGTGTTCCACATGTGAGCCATGATGACATGAGGTGATGACTGTGTTTGATATGAAGCTGAATCCAGTGTATGTAGTGAACTTTGTGCTGTATTGATGAGTAGTTTAGTGATCAGAGTCCATGTAGTTTCCAGGATCAGACTGAATGCAGTGCAGTGCTGGAAGCTGCTGCTGACTGTGTGAATGTGTGTCTGTGCTGCTTGTTGCTGCTGTCAAACTTCAGATGAGCAGGTAGTGAAGCCCGTGGTGAGCGTGTACCCAGCAGCATCCAGAGCCCACCTGGAGGGGAACAGCTCCCTGCTGTGTGTGGCCTCAGCCATGTTTCCTCCTCTGGTCCAGTTCTCCTGGAAAAGACAGAAGAAGAACGGCGGAGAACCGGAAGAGCTGCCCCCTGCTGAGGGAGAGCAGCTGGAGCTCAGAGAGGTGGGACGCACCATTGCCATCAGGATGGTTGATGGGAGTGATTCTGACACATATAAATACAGCTGCTGGGTGAAGCACGAGGGGGGCACAGTGGAGGCCCAAACACAACAAGGTAATGAAGGCTTGGTGATTGTGTTCAGCAGTGATTCAGCTTCATGTGGAGATGCTGTCAAAGAGAGCAGAGGAGCAGAGGACTGACATTTCTCACTGCAGCTCCAAACATTTGACTCCTTTTCTGTTTCAGAGGTTCCAGCTCCAGCAGCCTCCTGTCCTCCAGAGAGAGAGCCAGCAGACCTGCCAGCTCTGCAGCCAGCTGACTGTAAGATCACCTGCTGCCTCTCTGCATGGACAGCTCCAATGTCCAATGAGGGAGCTGGAACAAGTTTAGGGACTCAGTCTTAAAGTTGCACTAATTGATCAAATCTTCATCCAACAAGCTCTGATAAAGCCACTGTACACTAGCTGCTCAGCACCAAACAGCAGACAGACCATAATATGTCAGAGATCAGTTTGTTAGCTGCTTGTGGAGTTCTTCTGCCCCCAAGTGGACACAAACACTACATCAATTCATCCACTTGAAGAAGAAGCTGTGACTGTTTGTATTTGGACTTTTTCTCCTTGATCTGAGAGGAATAACCCGACTGTCTGTCTGTCTCTTTGTGTCTGTCTGTCCTTCAGTGTCCTTCCAGTCTCAGTGCAGGGTGAAGCTGCTCTGCCTGCTGTACACAGTGCTGATAGTGAAGAGTCTGGTGTACTGCTGTGGACTCTCTCTGCTGATGATCCTCACAAACAAGGGACCGTCCACCAACTGCACACATGCTGACTGACTGTTTTCTGCTCGCCTTTTCTCACCATCAGATTTCCTGGCTCAGCAGTCAGAAACATAAATCAACTTCTACTTGTTTCAATGTTTCTTTATTGAGTATTTGATCTTTTCACACATAATCATCTTAAATGTCTAATATAAATTAATATAATAACCATATTTCATGTGTTTGAATGAAGCGTAGATTCTTTATTTGAAGTTATTTTTTGTACATCTCTGCAGAAAAACTCAGTTGATGCATTCAGAACCCACCATGATACAATAACAGTGTAGTTATTTGTTTGAAGTAAAAATAAAGATTTGAATTTTAAGAATGCGTTTCTCATTTTCTGTGATACATATCTCGTGTGTCTGCGGCATTCACAGATCATAAACTTCCTCTCCTGCAGCAGACGGGCTGTGTGGGTTTCTGCTCTGCAGCCTCCACACCGTTAGCTGTGGCTTTTCACTTTAATAACACAACGACAGTTACAAGCATGAACTCTGCTGAAAGTTATTCAGGAAGCATCTGTGTTCATGTTTGTGAGAGAAACAAAGTGTGAACTCAGAGCTGTTACAGAGTTGATGTTTAGTACGATCACAGCAGGAAAATAAAAGATGAAGTCTAAACATTAAATCCCACAGAACTCACATAGAACAGCATTATGATTTAAAAATACTGAAAAAAGTGTATAAATTAAGACAATAACATTTGTAAAAAATAATTTCACAAGAAACCATCAGTTCAGATCTATACTGAACCTTTTCCTATATAACGTGAAATAAAGGTGGCTTTGATTAACCTGGTTAATTACTCAGACTAGTAAAATAAATACAAATAATAAAGTCTAGTTACAAAATCTAAAAAAAATGTAATTGTTATTAAAATTAAACTGGGACAAAGAAACAAAGCCAAACAAAGAAACCCCGTTTATCAATTTTATGATTCAACCACTGCTGAATATTTATTAACTTCACCCACAAATCATTTCAAATTGTATTAATAATTAATATTTTAATTTTAATCATTTTAATTTAAAAATGGACTGGCTTAAAAAATATTTTTACAAATATGAAATACAACTGCACAGTACTTTTCTAAAGATATCGATTCATTAAAATCCTGAATCGATTTTTAAATATAAATTTATTTTGCCGGAAACGCCAGAATCTCAGGTTAAACCTCACAAAGTTTCGACAATCACCAAACAGCTAAGACAGTAAATGAGAGCAGGTACACGGATTCCGCACAAAGACTTAAACACAAAGCGCGGACCCGCCGACGCATCAGAATTAGTCAAATGTCGGCTTTCTCGCCCAACGACACGGACACACCGTGGCTGAAAGTCAACAGCTCACTGATTCTGATGCTTCGGCGGCCCGCGCTTTACGTCTTCTTTTTTTTTTGCTTTACATAGGCTTTGTCTCTCTCCTACCAAATCTGACTGAACCAGCAGCAAAAGAAGATCCAAACTAAGCTTCACATTTTGTTTCACATAAACATCATCATGAATTTCTGACTTCTGACCAGAAAGCCTAATTTCTGCTGTTCAATACTGAAGAAATCTAAACTTTTTAAATTAAGCGAAATTGCAAAATGCTTAGCCATGTCCCTAATTAAACCTCTGTAACTTTGCTCTGCTTCACTTCAGCAGCATCACGTAATGTTCATATGTTGATTCATGGTTTTCTTCAGTTTTTGTTCTACTGCAGAATATTTTTAAGGTTATCTGCTATAAAAAGCCAGGCCAGGAAAATCTCCTTCATGTTTTTTAGGCATTTTATCCTCTATTACTTTAAAACAAAGAAATCTGCTGTGATCCTTACACCTCTGATGAAGTCTCACAAGTGTCAGCTTTCTTTTTATATATATATATTAAATGTGGATATGTACTGATAAATGATCAGAATGATAATTTTTCTGAATATCTGAGGCAAAATTTCCCCAATTCAAATCGAACCCATCAAATCGAATCGAATCAGGACCTTGTGAATTGGAATTAAATCGATTCTAGAAATCAGTGACGATACCCAGCCCTAATTTGAAATTCTTCTTGTACATGTGAGAGAGTCTGTGTGAATCTTTAAGATCTAATTTACAAAATAAAATATGACTTATCTGATTATTTACTATGAAGTGAAACTGACAAATCATATTAAATAAAAATGAGAGGAGTGCAGTAACTGGTAGAAAAGTAATTTGTCATATAAAAGGAAAACTTAAAAATGAATGTTGAGTGTTACAATCAGCACAGACAGAAAAGCAGTGTGGACTCGATGTCATGAGCGTCTCTTCTCTGAGTTGTTACAGCAGCAGTAATGACACTAAGCTGCATCAATAGGAGGTCACTGAAATTAATATTGAGTCGTGTGTAACTTTACCAAAACAATGTCAGACTTCATAGTTTTCTCTGGGCCTCCACAATCAGACCAGCAGGAACCAAAGTGTCCAAAAAGTCATGTGGGCTTCAGAGATAACTGGGAAACTTTCTGAGAGAAACCAGTTCATGTTAGCAGAGACCACATCCATCCCACTTTGAATGGAGCAGCTCTCATTTCTAAAAAAATGCCCAAATTTGGTGAATCCCCCAAAACATGGCTATCCAGAGTTGAGATCAGGAAGCAGAGCTGCAGTCTTACACACCTCACTGAAACTTCTCTCCTCCTGTCATCCCACAAACCTCATCTGAGCCTGTTTGAGTGTTTGTGTGTCTGCTCCCAGATCATCAACAACACAATAATCAGTAAAAGCTACATTTAAACATGAAAATTCACAAAGACAGAACAACATAGCATCTCAACTGCACCAAAGAGTGAAAAAGTTAAATGTGGATTATTAAACATTCGGTCTCTCTTCTAATCCCTGTTAGTAAATGATCACTATATTACTGTCTTTTTATGGATGTTCCAAAAATATTTGAACATTTAACGTCTCACTGTAAAAAGTGAAATCTGAAAATAAACGTTGAAAATGTGCAGATGAAACAAAAGTAACACAAACGCAACATGTTGACTCAGTTTTTACAGCAGAATCATTCAGCTGTGCAGAAAAGTGATTGAAATGCATTCAAAGTCCAACAAACAGCAATAACAGTGTAGTTGTGTTTGTAAGTGTGAATAATAAAGATTTAAAGATGAAGAATTTGATTCTACTTTCATTGTGTGATAAACAACAACCCGTGTGAGTGAAGCACAAACTGACTGTATCCAAACTTGCTCTCCTGCAGCAGACGGGCTGTGTGGGTTTCTGCTCTGCAGCCTCCACACCGTTAGCTGTGGCTTTTCACTTTAATAACACAATGACAGTTACAAGCATGAACTCTGCTTAAAGAATGATTCCAGGAAGGATCTGTGTTCTTCACCTGTGAGAGAAACAGCTCAAATCCTCAACTCAGAGCTGACAAATGAACTTTAATGGAATCAAAGCAGAGACCATGAAGCCCCTGCAGTCTGCTCAGCTCCCATTTTATTACAGTTTGAAACTAAACACAAGATGAAGAGGAAATATGACAGTATGGAGAACATAATTAAATATTTTTTAATAGTTTCTATTAAGTGTTTAAACTGACACTAAGAGAGCAACACTAAGTCACTGAATATCTGTTAATCGGGCCAAAAGAGCACAAACCACAGAGCCACAGAAATAGAAACAAGACATGTTTTTAACAGACACAAAAAGCTGTTTGTTTTACACCAACACATCATTATTTTAGTAGTTCAGTCAAAAAGTTCTCAGACATGTCAGAGGAGTCTGTGCAGACTAGTAAGTTTGATTCTTTGGCCAATAAGTTCAAACACAAGTAAACTATGAACAATCAAATATGTATGAGACAGTGAATGATGCAGCTGCATTTATTGAATAGTTCCAAGCTTCAAAATAACACTCAAAAACAGAAATGACACTAAGTGAGATATATGTGCATTTATATGTTTAGAACAACTACTTCTAATGTGCAGAAAGAGAACATTTACAAGCAAACACAACATGTCATAACTCACATTTCTAAAGATCATTTTAGGCGTCACCATGCATGAGGATTTTCTACAAAGACAAATGGAAATCAGTGAAAAAGCTTTTTTACTTTATTGAGGGTTTTACACTTAAAGAATTTCAAAGCTGCCACACGACACATAAAGTATGAAAAAAACACAAGAGCAAAAAATGTGTTAACAATGAAATATATTGTACGCTGGATGAGCAAATGATTCAGCAGTAACAGTGTGTGTTACTAAATTCACAGCAACCTGAATGTGTTTGTGGGAACATGAATGTGTTTGAGTGTTTCTGCATCATGTGACCCAGATTTTTGGATCTGCTGTCAGATTGAAATGAAGACGATGAAACCACACAGCAGCTTCAGCTGAGCTGTCAATCAGCAGCAGCAGTCTTATCTGTGGGCCGCAGGGGCTGATGGGAGCTTTGAGGACCTGTTAGAAACCACGTGGCCCTCGTCTGATCTCACAGCTCGTCCTTGTTTGGCCTCAGCTGCATCAGAGCGCCACTTCTCCCCAGGTTCACCAGAGGAAACACCACTGCACAAAATGCTTTTCCTCCCAGCTGCTGCTCTGTGCTGTCTGTGTTCAGGTGAGTGTTTCCAGCCAATCAGGAGCCAACAAACTCAACCTGTAACAAACACTGTCACACTAACCTTCATCTGTCTGTCTGTGTCTCTACAGCACTGGTTACCATGGCAGCAGAACAGCTGATTCAGGATGATTTAACATTGACCAGGAGAGTTGGAGAAAGTGTCTCCTTCAGCTGTGGAGGGATTAAAAAGTGTGATTATGACTGGGTACTCTGGCTCCAGAAGAAAGAAACATTCACCCTGATCCTTCGTATCAACAGAAATACAAATGACATTCACACAGGTTACAATCATCCTCAGATCGATGATTTCTCAGTGGAGAATACAGTGAGCGGTTGTGAGTTGAAGATAGAAAAAATTAAACTCGATCATTCAGCCACCTACTACTGCATGTGTGCAAAGAAAGATACCCACAGTGAGAAATGATCCCTGCAGCCTGAACAAAAACCAACAGATGAACAGATGTCAAACAGTGTTTGTGACAGGAAGAGAGCAGTAAACCACAGCCCAGGTTCACAGATTTCACCTCCATCTCAGAGTCACAAACATACTTTGAGACCTCTTTAATGGTGCTGATGTATTTAAGCAATATTACAAGTTTCCAGAAAAAAATAATAATAATAAAAAACCCAGGTGAAACAGATTGGAAATTTACATCATGATAAAGTAGTTAATTATAAATCAATATCATCATTTAGTTTTATTATTATTATTTCTGTAATACATTTCTGCTAGAATAATGTTCATTCTTCCTTCCACGTGAAAACAATTTCTTAATGAAAACTCTTCCAGCAGCACTTGTTGTTTAACACCTTTCAGTACATTTAACCAGACGCTTTCACTTTATGACATTTTAAAGACAAATCTTGGACTGATGTCAGGTCAGTCCTTCTAGTGTGGTCGCAAACCTTATCCCATGATGTGGCGATCCAGCTTTTTTAAATTCAATTAAAATCAATGCATGCAAAAAGATGCTCTGGAAAAGAGTAGAGTTCCTGGAACAGAGTTTAATACACTGAATCATATGAAAAGCAAGAAAATACATACAGAGTATAGCAAGATAATTACATAGAAGAAAGTGAGCAAAGCAAAAACCCTGTGGTGTGCAGCCTTAAGCACAGACAGCAGAGCAACACAGAGACGGACCAAAAGAAGCAGCAGGAAAAAAAGTAATGGGGTGTCCTCTGGTCCCCTAATATACAGTGGCTTGCAAAAGTATTCTGAACTTTTCCACATTTTGTCACATTACAGCCACAAACATGAATCAATTTTATTGGAATTCCAGGTGAAAGACCAATACAAAGTGGTGCACACGTGAGACGTGGAACGAAAATCATACATGATTCCAAACATTTTTTTACAAATAAATAACTGCAAAGTGGGGTGTGCGTAATTATTCAGCCCCCTGAGTCAATACTTTGTAGAACCACCTTTTGCTGCAATTCCAGCTGCCAGTCTTTTAGGGTATGTCTCTACCAGCTTTGCACATCTACAGACTGAAATCTTTGCCCATTCTTCTTTGCAAAACAGCTCCAGCTCAGTCAGATTAGATGGACAGCGTTTGTGAACAGCAGTTTTCAGATCTTGCCACAGATTCTCAAATGGATTGACCTTCCAGAGCCTCCACTGGCTGTTGCGCTCTGATAGGAGGGACTTAATAAGGTTAACTGTGAGTGGATGTTTGTATAAGTTCCATAACTTTGTTTTCCCTCCTTTTGGCGGCAGATCTTTTTTTTTTTTTACCATGAATCCAGCAGGTAGATCTATATAACAAAGTCGGAGGTACATTATAACAGGTAAGACAATCCCCTTTTTCATGTGGGACTATTTTTGATTATAAGGCTTGTTTTATATAGCATATGAAGTTCTTTAACTCTGAACCAATTTGCACTAGACTCCCATAGAGTATTTTACGGTGTTTTGAGGTGATAATAAAATAAATTACTCATTTTTTCCACCAGAATGTCTTTGAATAAGAATAAGAATAAGAACAACTTTATTTATCCCGAGGGAAATTCTTTTGTCATGTACATGCTCAAGCAGCAGGAGAGACAGAGGAACAGATGAAATAGATATAAGATATACAATATATACAATAAGAATAGTGTACAGTAATATACAGTATGATAGTGCAAGACAAATAATTGGATAACTCTAACAAAGTAATATATATAACTATATCCTGGTGAATAAATAACTTAACTATCAGTGCAGGCGATTCTAGAAAGTGACAAGTATTGTGCAATAGAATAAAGGGAGTAGCAGCATATGATGGGGGGATGAAAGAAATATTCAATAACGTATGTTGGGTAATATTGCACAGTCTGGGAGGGAACAGAATAACATAGGTAATAGTCTTAGGAGAATCACCTACAGAGTGAGGAAGAGTTATACAGTCTTATTGCCACCGGTACAAAGGATTTCCTGTGGCGGTCAGTTCTGCATTTCGGGGCAATGAGTCTTTTGCTGCGTTTGCTCTGATGGCCCATCATGGGGGCGTGCATGGGGTGGGAGGGGTTGTCCATGATAGAAAGAAGCTTTTTTAGCATTCTCCTCTCAGACACCTCCTCCAGGTTCTCAAGTCTGACACCCAGGACAGAACCAGCCTTTCTAATCAGTTTGTTCAGCCTGTTGGCATCAGCTGTCTTCACCCCACTTCCCCAGCACACAGCTGCAAAGAACACGACGCTCTCCAACACCGAGTGATAGAACATGGTCAGCATTTTCCTACCAACATTGAAGGACCTGAGCCGCCTCAGTAGGAAAAGCCGACTCTGCCCTTTTTTGAAGATAGCATTGGTGTTCTTGGTCCAGTCCAGTTTACAGTCCAAGTGTACCCCCAGGTACCGGTAGTCCTCAACGATCTCAACGTCAGCCCCTCTGATGGTGACAGGGGTAGGAGGAGGAGCCTGCTTCCTAAAGTCCATAATCAGTTCCTTTGTCTTTGTGATGTTAAGTTGTAGGTGGTTTAGCTCACACCACTCGACAAAGCTGTCCACCACACTCCTGTACTCCTCCTCCTGTCCATCCCTGATACAGCCCACGATGGCAGAGTCATCAGAGAATTTCTGCAGATGGCATGACTGAGACTTGTACCTGAAGTCAGATGTGTAGAGGGTGAAGAATGAATGCGTGCCAGAATAGAAGGAAAACAAACTAAATATAAGGCACTGAGGCTCATTAAATGGCTGCAGAAGAAAAACCTGCTAAAGAAGAAACTTAGATGCCCTGTTTGTCACCATAAGATGAAAATGATTTCCGTGGTGAAGAAAGACCAATATATGTGGTATGTATAATGCATGATAATGTAGTGCATGTAGTAAATATAACAAAATATTTTTATGTTATCAAGGCAAGAGGCAGCATTAACCCCTTTTCATTATTATTATTTTCTTCATAGTTAATTTTATGATTATCTTTTCAATTAATGCTCATGATTAAGGGTCCATTTCTTTACTTAACTCAGTGGTATGTTCTCAGGTGCTGCAAAAGAGCAAGTCATAGGAAAGTTTCCAGAACAATCAGAACTGGCTCCCTCTTTGAGAAATCAAAATCATCTCTTTTCAGTTGGATGAAGTTCATTTAATTCAATTCAATTCAATTCAACTCAATTTTATTTATATAGCGCCAAATCACAACAAAAGTCGCCTCAAGGCGCTTCATAGGTACAGAGAAATACCCAACAATCATATGACCCCCTATGAGCAAGCACTTTGGCGACAGTGGGAAGGAAAAACTCCCTTTTAACAGGAAGAAACCTCCGGCAGAACCAGGCTCAGGGAGGGGCGGGGCCATTTACTGTGACCGGTTGGGGTGAGAGAAGGAAAACAGGATGAAAGACATGCTGTGGAAGAGAGACAGAGATTAATAACAGATATGATTCGATGCAGAGAGGTCTATTAACACATAGTGAGTGAGAAAGGTGACTGGAAAGGAAAAACTCAATGTATCATGGGAATCCCCCGGCAGCCTACGTCTATTGCAGCATAACTAAGGGAGGATTCAGGGTCACCTGGTCCAGCCCTAACTATATGCTTTAGCAAAAAGGAAAGTTTTAAGCCTAATCTTGAAAGTAGAGATAGTGTCTGTCTCCTGAATCCAAACTGGAAGCTGGTTCCACAGAAGAGGGGCCTGAAAACTGAAGGCTCTGCCTCCCATTCTACTTTTAAATACTCTAGGAACAACAAGTAGGCCTGCAGTGCGAGAGCGAAGTGCTCTAATAGGGTGATATGGTACTACAAGGTCATTAAGATAAGATGGGGCCTGATTATTTAAGACCTTGTATGTGAGGAGCAGGATTTTGAATTCAAGTCTGGATTTAACAGGAAGCCAATGAAGGGAAGCCAAAACAGGAGAAATCTGCTCTCTCTTTCTAGTCCCTGTCAGGACTCTTGCTGCAGCATTTTGGATCAGCTGAAGGCTTTTCAGTGAGTTTTTAGGACATCCTGATAATAATGAATTACAGTAGTCCAGCCTGGAAGTAATAAATGCATGAACTAGTTTTTCAGCGTCACTCTGAGACAGGATATTTCTAACTTTAGAGATGTTGCGCAAGTGGAAGAAAGCAGTCTTACATATTTGTTTAATATGTGTGTTGAAGGACATGTCCTGGTCAAAAATGACTCCAAGGTTCCTCACAGTGTTACTGGAGGCCAAGGTAATGCCATCCAGAGTAAGAATCTGGTTAGATACCATATTTCTAAGATTTTCAGGGCCGAGTACAATAACCTCAGTTTGATCTGAATTAAGAAGCAGAAAGTTAGCGGCCATCCAGGTCTTTATGTCTTTAAGACATTCCTGCAGTTTAACTAATTGGTGTGTGTTACCTGGCTTCATGGACAGATAGAGCTGCGTGTCATCTGCATAGCAGTGAAAATGAATGCAATGTCTTCTAATGATGCTGCCTAAGGGAAGCATGTATAATGTAAACAGAATTGGTCCTAGCACTGAACCCTGTGGAACTCCATAATTGACCTTAGTGTGTGAAGAGGACTCTCCATTTACATGTACAAATTGGAGTCTATTAGATAGATATGATACAAACCACTGCAGTGCAGTACCTGTAATACCTACAGCATGTTCTAATCGCTCTAATAGGATATTATGGTCAACAGTATCGAACGCAGCACTGAGGTCTAGCAGGACAAGCACAGAGATGAGTCCACTGTCAGAGGCCATAAGAAGATCATTTGTAACCTTCACTAAAGCTGTTTCTGTGCTGTGATGAGCTCTGAAACCTGACTGAAACGCTTCAAATAAGCCATTCCTCTGCAGATGATCTGTTAGCTGTTTGACAACTACTCTTTCAAGGATGTTTGATATGAAAGGAAGGTTGGAGATTGGCCTATAATTAGCTAAGACAGCTGGGTCTAGAGATGGCTTTTTAAGTAAAGGTTTAACTACAGCCACCTTGAAGGCCTGTGGTACATAGCCGATTATTAGAGATAGGTTGATCATATTTAAGATCGAAGAATTAATTAATGGCAGGACTTCTTTGAGCAGTTTTGTAGGAATGGGGTCTAAAAGACACGTTGATGGTTTGGAGGAATTAATTATTGAAGTTAACTCAGAAAGATCAATTGGAGAAAAAGAGTCTAACTTAACATCAATGGTACTAAAAGTAGCTGTAGATGATATTACATCTGTGGGATGATTATTGGTAATTTTTTCTCTAATGATAAGAATTTTATTTGTGAAGAAGTTCATGAAGTCATTACTAGTTAACGTTAAAGGGATTGTTGGCTCAGTAGAGCTCTGACTGTTTGTCAGCCTGGCTACAGTGCTGAAGAGAAACCTGGGGTTGTTCTTATTTTCTTCAATCAGTGATGAATAGTAAGATGTTCTGGCTTTGCGGAGGGCTTTCTTATAAAGCAGCAAACTATTTCTCCAGGCTAAATGATGATCCTCTAAATTTGTGACACGCCATTTCCTCTCCAGCTTACGAGTTATCTGCTTTAGGCTACGTGTTTGAGAATTATACCACGGAGTCAGGTACTTCGGATTTGAGGCCTTAGTTTTCACAGGAGCTACAGTATCCAGAGTCGTACGTAGTGAGGAGGTAAAATTATTAACAAGATAATCGACCTCTGTTGGAGTAGCGTTCAGATAGCTGCTCTGCTCTATGTTGGTACAGGGCATTGAAGATGATAACAGTGGGTGGATTATATTCTTAAACTTAGTTACAGCACTTTCAGAAAGACATCTACTGTGATAAAGTCTACTCTCCACTGCTGTGTAATCAATTATTGTAAATGTAAATGTTATCAGGAAATGATCAGACAGCAGAGGGTTTTCAGGAAACACTGTTAAATGTTCAGTTTCTATGCCATATGTTAAAACAAGATCTAGAGTGTGATTAAAGTGGTGGGTGGGTTCTTTTACATTTTGAGAGAAGCCAATTGAGTCTAATAACAGATTAAATGCGATGTTGAGGCTGTCATTTTTAGCATCTACATGGATGTTAAAATCACCCACAATAATTATTTTATCTGAGCTGAGCACTAAATCAGATAAAAAGTCTGAGAAATCAGAGAGAAACTCTGTGTAAGGCCCAGGTGGACGATAGATGATAACAAGTAAGACTGGTTTCTGAGTTTTACAGCTGGGGTGGACGAGGCTAAGCATCAGGCTTTCAAATGAATTAAAAGTCTGTCTTGGTCTTTCGTTAATTAATAGACTGGTGTGAAAAATTGCTGCCACACCGCCCCCCGGCCTGTGCTTCGAGGTTTCTGGTAGTTAGAATGACTCGGGGGTGTTGATTCATTTAAACTAACATACTCATCCTGCTGCAACCAGGTTTCTGTAAGGCAGAGTAAATCGATTTGTTGATCAATTATTAAGTCATGTACTAACAGAGACTTGGAGGAGAGAGACCTAATATTTAATAATCCACATTTCACTGTTTTACTCTTTGGTTCAGATGTGGATACTCTATTGTTCTTTCTTTTTGATTTTTTATGTTTAAGTTGTTTATTGCTGGTTTTTAGTTTGTTTTTTGTCTTTTTGGGAGCTGACACAGTCTCTATGGAGATGGGTTTTTGGGGGGGTAGCAGGAGGAGAGAAGCTGCAGAGAGGCGTGTAAGACTGGAACTCTGCTTCCTGGTCCCAACTCTGGATAGTCATATTTTGGGGGGTTTAATAAATTGGTCCATATTTCTAGAAATGAGAGCTGCTCCATCCAAAGTGGGATGGATGCCGTCTCTCCTAACAAGACCAGGTTTCCTCCAGAAGGTTTGCCAATTATCTATGAAGCCCACATCGTTTCTGGGACACCACTCAGACAGCCAGCAATTTAAGGAGAACATGCGGCTAAACATGTCACTCCTGGTCTGATTGGGGAGGGGACCAGAGAAAACTACAGAGTCCGACATTGTTTTGGCAAAGTTACACACCGATTCAATATTGATTTTAGTGACCTCCGATTGGCGTAACCGGGTGTCATTACTGCCAATGTGAATTATGATCTTACTGTATTTACGTTTACCCTTAGCCAGCAATTTTAAATTTCCTTCAATGTCGCCTGCTCTGGCCCCTGGAAGACAATTGACTATGGTTGCCGGTGTCTCTAGCTTCACATGTCTGAGAACAGAATCACCAATTACCAGAGTTTGACCCCCGGCGGGTGTGTCGCTGAGTGGGGAAAAACGGTTAGACACATGAACAGGTTGGTGGTGTACCTGGGGCTTCTGTTTAAGACTATGCTTCCTCCTCACCGTCACCCAGCCGCCCTCTTTCCCCAGCTGCTTGGGGTCTGCCGGGGAACAGCTAGCGGGGCCTACGCTATCTTCGGCTGCACCAGCTACAGGGGCCTGGCTAACTACGGGTGAATGAAGGGTGCGAGCTGCAAATATGCTACATTTGTTACAGGTATCATTACTGCTAAAGGAGGCCGAGGAGTAACTAAACATCTGACACAATGAGCAGGAAAGTGCAGGAGGGACAGGTGAAGTAGCCATGGTGCTAACGAGTCGGCTACGAGCTAAGCTAAGCTAGCGAAACAGTGCAGAGACAGTGAGTGAATACTTTGGCTATAAATTAGGTAGTGAGTACACAGAAAGTGTGCTTTGGATGAAGCACGTGAAGATTATACTATGAAGAAAGAAAGTATTTAGAAGTTTTTAATTAAATTGCTAAGCAGATAAGCTACTCAGAAACACCACTGTGTTTGAGCAGGAACAGGAAGTGATACTCTACCGCAGAGCGAGCGAACACCAAGTGACAGCGCCACCAAGAGACCAGTGCAGCTTTTACAGGTATATATAGATGTAGACATGAATAGCAATGCACCTTTCATAACTGAACACCAATACAAAACATATGAAATACAATTAGGGCCTCAGTAACTAATAATTGTCTCAATTTCTGTCACAGATTTTCACAATGTGAAAAAAAGTGGCTGGCAGCTCCAGAACACTAAGTAGCATGGCAAGACACATTCGACATGTTTGTATACGTGCAATTAAAAGACACTGAATGAACGATGGACACCATCTTGGTGGTGACAGAGAATCATCAGCGAAAGGTTGGTAAACTCTCAGACATGTTTCTTACGGTGTGTTCACACCGAACGCGATAGGCGCGAGCGAAAACGCCCCAAACGCCCCTAATTTGACGCGTGCACATTCGCACCTCAACGCGTGTCCAAGAAAAATCCATCGCGCGTCACAATTGCATATTTTGACGCGCGTGAACCGGAAATGTGGGAGGGATGTGAGAGGAAGTTGTGCCAGCCGTATCTTTGCAAGATGGCAGCTGTCGAGCTAGAGCGTGAAGAGAGAGTCTCCTTCCTCTATTTACTGTGGAGAGCAGAGCAGCGGCGTAAAGGACGTCCTCGCCGTACCTGGGTCCATGAGGTCCTCCAGAGGCATGAGCAGTTCGGTGAATTCCACCATTTGCTCCAGGAGCTGCGCCTGGATGACGGCCGATTCCAGCGATACCACCGTCTTTCATTCGGTCAGTTTGAGGACCTGCTTTCCCGCGTCGGTCCCAGAATCGCCCGCCTAGACACCAACTACAGGCGCTCAATCCCACCTGCAGAGCGCCTGTCCATCTGCCTGAGGTTAGTAAAAGTGTTTATACGGTAGTCCTTTATGGATACCTGTGCTAATATATGCTAAACTATCCGTTTATACACTGCTAACATGGATGTGCTATGCTAACAGTGAATGCCGTTGGTGTTTACTGATAGTAAACTGTGTTACGGAGACGACTGTTCATAATATTTCTAGTGATACTCGAAAGGTCTCATCAAGTCCCGATTTAATTCGATTTATGCTGTTATCAGTGTTTGCAATGATAGCATGGCTGTGGTGTCTATCAGTGTGTGCTCTCAGTGTTTGCTGATATCAAACTGTGGTATGAGGACCACTGTTGGTAATCTTTGTAGTGATACTCACTCCTTTTTTTTTAGACCAGGTTTAATTCTGGGATAGTTGAATATTTGTATATAATCCCAGCAGACTGTTTTAGATTATATCTAATGTACATTATGTAATCATCCTTATAATTACAAAATGTTTTATGTAAGATTTATGTTTTGTAATTTATCACATCACAAAAGTTTTTTGGAATTTGAATATTATATTTTGTAACTGCAGTACACATAATACTAATTTTAAACAATTTTGTCCAGGTTCGTTGCCACCGGGGACTCCTTCAGGACCATTGCATTCAGTTTTCGAGTTGGTGTGTCCACGGTGAGCCAGATCATCCCCCAGGTAGCGACGGCCATCTGGGACTGTCTAGTGCATGATTTCATGGCTGTGCCTTCAGCTGCAGACTGGCGGTCCATTGCAGAGGGATTCCAGGAGCGCTGGAACTTCCCTCTCTGCTGTGGAGCTCTGGATGGGAAGCACGTCCAGACGAAGGCACCTCCCAACTCAGGATCCATGTTCCACAACTACAAGGGAACTTTTTCCATTGTTCTCCTTGCGGTTGTGGATGCAAGGTATCGCTTCCGTGTTATTGATGTTGGGGGGTACGGGAGGACCAGCGACGGTGGTATTCTGGCCAACTCCACCTTTGGCCAGGCTCTTCGGGCTGGGACTCTCCATCTGCCTCCTGACCAGCCTCTACCTGGTGGAGAACACTGTGGAGCCCAGCCCCATGTCTTTGTGGCTGATGAAGCGTTCCCGCTGCGGCGTGAGCTCATGAGGCCTTTCCCTGGACGCCTCCTCCCTTTAGAGAAGAGGATCTTTAACTATCGCCTTTCCAGGGCTCAGATGATAGTGGAGGGTGCCTTTGGTGTCCTCTCCTCACAGTGGAGGATGTATCGGCGCTCCATGGAGCTCCGTCCTGAAATTGCAGAGAAGTGTGTGAAGGCAATGTGTGTTCTCCACAATTTTCTGCGCTGTTTGGACGAGAGAGGGGCAGCTGCTGTGAGGGGTGTGGCACCTGTTGTGGTGGAGCCGTTGCAAGGCCTGGGTCGTGTAGCAGCAAACAACTCCTCCAGAGAGGCTGTCCTGGTAAGGGAGAAATTCATGGCCCACTTCTCGGCGGAGGGAGCTGTGTCTTGGCAACCAAAGGAGTAGCCTGTTTGAAGTCCGAGTGACTTCCCCACAACGGCTCTTTTAAGAGCCACCCACAAACCTCTAAAGAGTGTTCCTGTCTTTTTAAATTTTTCTTAATAAATGGAGCTCTACTCCAAGATAAACTAACCTCTTTTTACTTTCTTAAATAACTTGTCTTCACTATGTTCCTATATACAGTGTGATGCAAAAGTTTGGGCAACCTTATTAATAGTCATTATTTTCCTGTATGAATCGCTGTTACAATAAAAAAGGTCACTTGCATATATCATATAGGAGACACACATTGATATACACTAAATATTTATTTCATTTCTCTTTTTTTGTGTTGCCAATTTATGCACCTGCTTGATTTTGTTTAAACAGTTATTGCACACTTTGTGTAAATCCAGTGAACTGCATTTCACTTCTCAAATATCACTGTGTATGTCTCCTATATGATATATTTAACTGACAATTTTTATTGTAACAACCAACGATTTGTACAGGAAAATAATGACTTTTAACAAGGCTGCCCAAACTTTTGCATCCCACTGTATTAGTATATTTTCTCATTAGTATAATATGAAATAAATTCTACTTGTGTCAAGTCGGGTGCGAATATTTGCTGTGTAGTAGAACAGAGACATTAGTCATTACAAATGTTTATTGGAAAAATATATAAATTCACTAACAAAAACATTAAACATAAATACATAAAATTTAACTATTTACAGAGAGACAGGAACAAATAGGACCCAGCTTGGAGTGGAAGAGCCTCAGGGAGAAGGAGGAGAAAAATAAGAACATTGTTTCTGCCCTGGAGAGCTGCTGCCTCATCAGAAAACTACTGATCATTAGGGTCCAATGTTTCCAAATTTAACACAGCTGTGCTGTTTTCAAAAACTAATTTATACATTTGAAATTTCACGAATTCTCGTGTCTGAGGTGGCATGCTCTCCAGAGCAGGAACAAGACCAAGGAGGAAATACTCCGTTGGAGACGGGCGTGGCCTCTTCAGTGACTCCAGGATGGCCAGCTCCACCGCCGATGGACCATCCTGGGACCCGTCCCTCGACCGCCTTCGAGCTGTCCTCCTCTGTGGTCCTGTAGAACACAGCATAAAACAACACAAAGTAATGAGAAGACTGCTACTAGATTTTCATTTTCAAAATTGAAAAAAAAAAAAAAAAAACAGGATATAAACAGATTGGTTGTAGATATTTAGTAAAGGTGATCACAAGGGAATCCAAGCGAGTAAAAAGCTATCAGTGCTTGATGTACATACCTGTGGGTGCAGCAGCAGCAGGAGTGGAGGGACCAGGGACTGGGAGAAGCAACAGGGGATGGCTCTGCTGCAGAATCAGTTTGTTCTGTCAAGACAATATTAAATGTTAACAGGTTGAAGACAATAGTCATAGAGAAATTATATACAGTGGTCTCTCATTTATTGCAGCACATGAACAGTAGTCGCAGTTCTCACAAGTTGATTCTCAAAGTGCAAACCTTTGTCGATTTTAAAACGTAAAAGTATTATTATGCCGCGCTTTTTCTCCGTCTACGCGCCACTTTTGTGCGCCTTTTTCCCTCGCGGTGCAGGTGTGTATTTCCGAATGAGGGTCATAGTTATGAGTGTTTTTGTGCTGTGTTTTCTATTGGACGTGATGGTTATCAAAACCAAATATGATAAGTTTGGCAAGCGCAGGAGACACGACACGGAGGAGATTTGTCAATTGGGCTGCAGAATGCAATGCGCATTGTTGAAAGCTGTACGGTGCAATAAAAAAAAAATCTGCGAAAAGGCGAGGCAGTGACGGATGAACAGCGGGACCACTGTGTGCTGTTTATTAATAAACAAAATATATTCCTATATGACAACACGCATAAATTAACTGGCTACATTAATTCATTGTAAACATACCTTCTGACTGACACTCCCCTGCTGCCTCTCCGGGCTGTCCCTGGTCCTCGGGGGGGAAGTTCTCCACGGTCCGCACCATATTGTCGCTAGTCTCCCGCGGAGTGAGGAAGGGGTCAAGAAACCCCATGACCGCGAAGAACTTCCATCTCCTCCCCGATCCTGCTGCAGACCCACTCCTCTTCTCCTTCTCCATCCTCTTCTCCTTATTATAGGTGTCCCTGAGGCTCTTCCACTTTCTCCTGCAGATGTCCTCTGAATAAACACATTATCTTGTTAGCGGAAAGGTATTTGTACATCAGTGGGAAAATAGCGGGACAGTAGGCGGGCTTGCTAGCTTTTGCGCGGCTTCATCGGGTCAGTCTGAAAATTAAAAAGAAGAATGAATGAACTTACCAGGTTGCCCGATCTCCTCACTTATGTGCCTCCAAGCTAGGTCCTTTTTATTCCTGTCTCGGTAAAAGTAGCAGCTAGCATCATATAGCTCCGGGTGATTAGCCACGGCACTGATCAGCTTTTCCTCCATACTGAATGAAGAATGAAGGGCTTTGGCTGGATCTGCCCCTTTGACCTAGGTCACAGCCACGTCACCAGGCTCCTGATTGGTTGTCGCGGCGCGATTTGACGCTGGAGTTCAGATTTTCCAACTCGAGCGGTAGAGGCGAAACACGCGTATGCACAAAATGCAACACAAAAATTCACGCGCGTGATTTTCTTCGCGAGTCAAACGCGCCCCACGCGCTACACTGACGCGCGTTTCAGGCGTTTTGGCGTTTTGGCGACGCAAATCTGCCTCCGAATTTTCGCCGGACGCGCAATCGCGTGTCATCGCGCTCTTTCCATTGACTTTACATGTAAACCTGACGCTCTGGCCGCCTCTATCGCGTTCGGTGTGAACACACCGTTAGAATAAATGCAGATCTGAACGTGTCCTCTAAACATGGAAACCTTTACCATTACAAGTAAGAAATTAGTTTTCAATGTAGTAACTACACTGTAAAAAAAAACCCTGTTGATTTTACAGAAAAAATCTGGCAGCTGTGGTTGCCAGAATAATTCTGTAGAAAAAACTGTGAACTGTAAACAAGAATACTTAAAAAGCTGTAAAAATTACAGTTTAAAACTGTTATAATTTCCCCCAAAATACATTTCAAGCCAGTAAATTCAACAGCCCTTTTATGTCAAATTAGCATGGCCAAACTGCTATTAAACACATTTTTCCTGTAAGATTTACAGAAAGTTGCTGCTTATTGTACACTAAATCTCAGTTTTGCAGAAAAAAATAAATAAAAAATACAACAGTATTTTATTGTGAAAGCCTCATTATAAAACTGCAATTTAACAGAATTTTTCTGGTCTTTTCTGGTTTACTCAAAAGATGTTTCTGATGTTCTGTACCTCTAGCAGGTCTGCAACTTTAATGCATTACAGTCATGATAACATCTAATTTATTTTTAAATAATCATTGTAAGTTGAGTTAGAACCCTGTTCTGACTTCTAACAAAGTGAAAATAGAAATAACGCTATGAATTTATTGCTTTAAAATGTTATTGGTCTATGAAAAAATCCAAATGAATATATTAAAGCCAGTAACCCAATGGACAAAATGTAAGCATTTACAATTGGAAACCAAATCCAGATATAAGTTTAAGAGTTAATATATTGAAAAGCTTAGACCAAGACAATTTACAATTTAATTATTTATTGATCTTAAGGAACAATGAACTGTTACATCAGTCTGAAACACAGATTGTTTCAATAAAATGTGTTCATAAAAAAACACAATGGCAGAACCCCTGGCACTACTTTTAATTAATAAATGTAAGAATTTTTAAACAGCCAATAAGAATTGCTGTATTGCCTTTTCAAAATAGAACAATTGTACTAATATAAATATATCTTTTTCAAATTAAGGTACAGGAATGCAAATGAGGAATTACATAACCAACAATCATACAGAACAGAATAACATTGTCTGAAAATTTTCTGTGCCTCTTAAGCTTGAAGAACTGACCTGATAAAGGGCTGAAATAAACCTTCATGCTGTGAGTGTGGCCCCTTAAATAACTGTTAGTGTGTTTAGTCCATGTTCAGACATCACGCCATTCATAATCTGAAAGTTCCTGTATCAAGGTAAGGACTCTTGGCTTCACGTGAAGACGGGATGTGTTTGTCTTCTCCACTTTAGTGCCCTTCTCTGGATTGATGGAGAAAAAACATCTTGGAAAAAAGAAAAACAGATGATTAGTTGAATTTTATCGAGAACAACTTCACATCAATAACATTATATAATATATACAATAATAACACTTTATTCCAACAATTACTTTAAAGCTATTTAAATGGCAAAATGAAGTCCCCTAAACTCAAAGTCACTTCAAAAACTACTATTTTTTCCAGTTAAGTGCTGGCTAAACTAATCCAAAAAGAAGTACCTCTGCAGAAACTCCAGGGTTGATGCCAGCTGTGATGGGTAATGAATGTTGAAGCAATAATAGCTCCCGAACATCATGCACAGGGCAGAAATGAAGGAGGTGATGTTGTCGTGCACAATGTTTCGGTCCACGCTCAGCATAAACCGTTTAGAAGAATAGCAGGACCGTCCTGAAAAGCAAATAAGAAATATGATCAGTACAGATATCAATATATCTGCGGGTTTAGGGGAGAGAAATATAAGTACTTTGAAGGCCACTTTGACTAACCTTAAAGTGATTATGGCAACAAAACATTGTGCAACTGAAATTTGTTTCCAGATACAATGAAAAATAAAAATGGGAACAGAAAAATACAAGACAGAAATAATAACTTACCACACACCACAATTGTGGGAGTCAAGTAAAGCTGGTCCATCTGTACTTCCCCTGCCAGGCATGTGTCCTCCACATAACAGAACATCGCATCTTCTTTCTCATCAAAGTAGGACAGCAGAAGTAGCACCATGTCTTTGACGTCTTCAGAGCAACCAGTCAGCTCCCCCCTCACCACTTTAAGCTTGGTTACAGCCTGTAGGAGCTTTTTGTTCTTGTTCGCACAGACAGTATTCATGTAGTTCAGGAGCCGCTCCCCCTTCAGATCCACGTTGCGTATCAAAGTTTCATTAAGTCCAATTCCAGTGAGTTCCTTGAAGTGGACTGCCATGCCAAGTTCTCTAAACCAAAATGGCCATTCTTCCATGAGGTATTTTATAGTTTTTCCCTGGTTGACTTGTTTACGCTGTGTGTAGAAAGTCAGTTTCATTAGATTTTTGACTTCTTCAGGATTTGCATCAGTTTTCTGAAACATCATCTTAAGTTTTTCTTTTTTCAGTTGCTGGCTCTCTGTAGTTTCTCCAAGGGGCAGGAATTTCACATCCCAGTTAATGCACCCATAAGTGTCTTGGATTGCTGCTCTCTGTTCTGAAGGAACAGACTCTGTGTCAGACTCATCAGTATGATGCTTTCTTTTTCTTATTTTTGGGGTGGTACATCGCTTCACATTGTCAATTCTGTACTCCAATTGCTTGACTAGAGAGTGATACCCTGGACCAATCACATCTCCCTCTATTATGTCTTGCAGAGATTTTGGATATTTTGCCACCATCTTTTTGGCAACTTCAGTAGAGTTCCTTTTACTTATCCTAGAGCTTTTTTTCATCATCTCAGAAACCACAATCCGGACCATTTCCCTTCTCATGCGTGGACTTGGCCGTTTTCCTCTCTCCAGTGATTGCATCAATTCTTCTGGAAACTTGTTCCATGGTATCTGGAATGTATCCATCGAGTCTACACAAAGACTTTGACTGCTGCTGGAGGAGGTTGAGGGTGATTTAGGTGAAACAGATTGTGAGGATTCAGGAGGTTGTGGCGATGCACCAAGCGATGAGCTGCTGTTTTCAGGAGTATGACCTGCAAACAAACACACACACACACACACACACACACACACACACACCAAAAAGGGTTCAATTTATGCAGGCAACTTCTAGTGCTGTTTGTATCATTCACTACAATACTTGACTTACATCTCAGTTTCCAAGCGGCAATGGCTTTTCGTGCTTGAACTGGCCTCAAGGCTGAGTGCAAATCAGATTCTTCAATGAACTGAAAATCATCATTTGTCTCTACCCCAATTGATTGTAAGGTTTCTTCAAGAATATCCTTTGTCACTTCTGGAAGGTCAGGCAGGACCTCATTGATTGCAGTCCTTAGCAACGTTGGTTCAAAGTCGGTCATTTCTGGAATCAACGAAGAATGACGCACTGACAAAAGGCAAAAGTAATATTATATTTAGTCAAGTAACACTGTGCATATATAAATAAGATGAATTTCTGCTTTTGGGCATAATACGAGGGATGGTTTACACCTTTTATTTTCTGCATATATAAAAGGAAAAGGTATTTCACTTTCATTTTTCCCCTCCCATCACAACATTTTTTTAAAATCATTGTAGTAAGCAAACATGCATTTTAATATGGTTTCCCAACAACAGTGGCAACATAAAACAAAGCTTATTTTGACAACACACTGTGTTTTAGAGGAATGACTTGGTGGCCATTAACAAAGTATGATGGTAATGGATAAAAATCAACCAAGTCAGTAATGTTAAGACATTGCAGCCTTGTACTGTCCTTTGTCACCGAGTACACGTGGTATTCAGAAAGATACTCAGCTTGGTGTACATCCAACACAAAATACACTGCTGCATCATTTTGATTAAAATAATAAGAAGCTCTCCAAACTCAATGGACTCCTCATTTTTTGACACAAGGAAATTCCCCTTTTTATACGATGTACCTTTATACTGTATCTCTGTGCAAACACTAGTATCATTTCCTGTAAAGCCAAACTGTCTCACTGCATATTTAATGGCATCACTGTAGAGGTCGGGGTAAAAGGTGCAACTGTCTTTCACTAGCAGAAACTGACTGCATCCTGGCCCAGCTGAAAGATATGCCTGAAACATCTGATGTCTTTCAGATAAGGTTTGGCAGATGTTTTTAAAGTTTTTCAAACTCCTGGCACATCTTTTGAAGTAACTATGTTTACTTTCAAAACGCATAGTCCATAACCTAATCAAGGGCCAAATTTCAAAATAAGTGCGGGATAGTGACGGAGGAAATGGTGTTTAGGTTTTAGTACACTGTCTGGAAATAAACACTTTCTTGAATCCAAATATTCTTGGATTATAATGTCAAGATAGGCCACCTGTGACAGTGAGATGTTTTGTGCACAAATCATTTCAACTATGTCTTTGAGCTGGAGCATTAGCTGCCATACATCATCCTTTGGATTTTGGACTTTATCACCAATTATAACAGGTAGCAGCCTTAAGAAATTCCAGTTCTGAATGGCTTGACCTGAAAGCTTGGTTAAATCTGGGTTGACAGCACACGGTTTTGTTAGCGCATCAGCTCCTTTGTACTTGAACTGTTTAATGCGCCGGTTCAAAAGTGCACATGTAAACCATTTCTTTGTCTTAATAAAATACTTCAAGTACAGTGCACTATCATAGGCTAAGACACCCTCAAATATGTCATGGCCTAAACAAGGTGGTAAACCAGGTTGGCAAACATGAAAAGATTTCAAGGTATTAAAACAGAGTTTACCTTTATCCCTTTGATTTCTTGACTGCCTTCAGCTTGTAGATCGCCCACAGCAGAATTGTAGCTTTCAGGTGTGCGCTGTGGACCACAGACATTTGGATCATTACTCTGAAACTCCCTTCGTGTGATTTCACAGTATCTGCAAAAGTATTCAGAGCGACTGAAGTTCTCAGTAAACCCACCAATGTTGTGTGAACCCAAATTATCACCAGCAATGCTGTGCAAAGCTGCTTTGACTATTTCATCACCAGAAATGATACCATTTTCCTCCAAATCTTTTAAATCTTCTACCACTTTTGAGAAAACCTTTGCGTTTCCAAATTTTTTAAGGTCATTCTCTCCACATAGTAAGACAAGGGACATGTGATCAGTATTGGACCGCAAATGAGCAGGCAAATTTGCCACTGACAGATAGACTGCAACCACTTTGTGTTTTTTCTTAGCGGAGCCAAGAGGATTAACAATTTCAAATGCATCCTGGTACAGAATTAGCTTCAGGCATCCTGGATTGTCAATGAAAAACTTGTTGGACTTAAAGCTTTGTCCATCACTTATGTCTCCAAAAGCCTCAGAGTCAGTTTCACAAGACTGCTGTGACACTGAATTCTTCCATAATTCTGATTCTAATAAGCTGCTTAGTGTTTGTTTCACTGGTATATAGTAGGCAAACCGTGGTGTCATATTTTCATCATTTCCTAATGTTAATTTTTCAGGCTCTACGTATTTGAATATCTTTTTGAATGTCTGAGTTCTTGTGTATGTTGTTCTCAGTGGGCCCTTATGACAGGTAGAAAACAGATCTGACTCCTTAATACAATCACAGATTTTAACAATAGTGTCATCTGTTAGGCACAAGTCATTTTTTAAAAGTGAATGCAATTTACCTAAAGCATAATCCTGGCCCAACAAATGCACGTTTTGCATCTCTTCAACAATTGTCTGTATTGTTGAAGCTGGAAGAAGGAGCTGCCCTTGCAGTTTTAGGTAAAACAAACACACATTCCTAAGGAAGGCCTCACTGAAATTCTGTGGCAGTTCAGTGCCTTCATTTGTTGTTGCCTCATTTAAGCTCTGGGGAGCATCTTCACCTGCAAATACAGCAGAAGACTGAGGAAGTGTCCCCCTATACATGTCGCTTATGCTTTCAACAGAGCATTCTCTATGTTTTCTGGACATATGAGCAGTAAATGACGATTTCACAGAGAACATACTTTTACAACCAGTTACTGGACATGCCACAGGTCGCCCCTCCACTATATGCTGTTTTAAGTGGGATATAAGTTCTTTCACCGTGTGAAACTGGCGCTCACAGAGTGTAGTAGCACATTTTAAGTCTGTAAAAATGGCGCTACCAGCAATAGGGGGTGCAGGTACATTGTGAACCCGATAGAAATGGGCTTTAAAGGCCGCGTAAGCATAAAATGTACGCTTGCAGTCACTACCGATGCATTTGAAAAAATGATGGGGTTCGTTCCTGTGAACTCTACAATGCAGCACATAACCCCTCAACGTCTTCAGCGTTTTGTTACAAAAAGAGCACGAAATCATTGTAGCTGTCGACAGCACATTTGTTTCAGGTTACTAACCACCTATGACCTTTCAATAACCACTGCTTGAAAACAGCATGGAAAAAAATAGGACTAGCCTATCGCTCGGTCAGACGCCATTAATACTATTACTGGAAAACATACTCTCATGTATTTAAAGATAACAGAAAATGCAATGTTAGCTTACCAAAACTTTTGCTCGTGCTAAAATAGCTGAATATCTCAACGTACACACATCTCCACCACTCTGCTCGCAGACTGAGCGCGCAATGTCACGAGCCGCCAAGCTTGCTACTCCCGCAATAATTTAAGTGGTCCAATCAAAGAACAGAAACAAACTCTCACGCTCCGTGATTTGCCAAGGTAGAGCTCGTGTAGTTTTAAATACTAACACACTTTGGGCATTAAAAAAATAAACATTTGAGCAAATGATTAAGTTAACTTTTACTAAATCTGGCTAAAATTGATTGAACGTGGTGCAAAATTAAAGAAATGACTAACATGGAGGAGATGACCAGCTGTCTATTTGAAAGATAATCAGCCCAGCACAGACTCTAGTCTGCTTGGATTTTAACAAGTTTTGGATTTTTCTCCCACTGAAAAAGACCTCCCCCATAGCCATTCACACTACACCAAAGCAATAACAACTAAATGGAATAAAAGTTCCTGTCTTTTAACTGTCTATAAAAAAACAGGACATTTCAACAAAACCTTTCTATTTTATAATTACATGACAGTCTGGCCAGTGGGCTGTCATAACTTTTAGGTCATTTTTAACATTTATTTATTACAATTTAAGACTAAAGACTTATGCTGAATGATTTCATTTATTTACTACAGCAGTTTGTCTTTAAAATGTAGAAAGACTGACAAGTACTGCTGAAATTGTACTGCCATATAAAGAGATCTCTGATGACTTCTTTACACTGACAGAAATTGTACTGATCTGGCCCACTTAAAAAGTGGTTTGTGTGTGACCAACGTTGTAAATGAGTTTGAATGAATTTGTAAAATGTAATACAGATACTTTCTGAATTAAAAAAAACAAAAAAAATATGTAATTTTAACATTATTTTGTTACCTGTTTCAGTTGTACATGTTGAATTTTAAATTACAATTTTTCAGTGTTTATAAAACAGTAAACTGTAAATTCAACAAGGACATTTGATATTTAAAACATATTCCTACTGTAAAATTAACACTTTTACTTGGTTCAGGACTTTACAGGTATATATGTATTATTTACAAAATGTTGATGTAAATTAAACATTGCTTTTTTGTTTTTCTATTTACACATTTTTGATGTCAAGATTTTACATAATTTTACTGTTAATTTCACAAACATTTTTTACAGTGTATATTATTAGTGCAAAAAAATAAAAAAAAAATCAGTTAATAAATATATATTTACTATAATAATTTCTATAATTACTTGAATATTTTAACATTTGAGTAAAAATTAAAATATTTCAACAAAAACATACCTTTAATCCTAAAAGGAAATTAAAATACAGAAAGCAGGTACCAACATCTTGGCCATCCTGTTAGGTAGTGAAGTTAAAATCCAATTTACTTTAATAACAGGAATATGACTAAAATTTTAAGAAGCAACCATCTTTTTCAATGTTTCTTTTTAAATATTCTGTTTAATTTTATTCTTTTTGTTTTCAGTATGCATGTGGACCCTTTGGAAATGCATGGAAAAGGAAGAAATTGGTATTTGGACTGATGGGAATTAAAGACAAAAGGCAAAGGCTCGTGTTAAAACTTGTTGAAAAACGATCAAGGCGCCACCTTGTTCCTCTGATCAGACAGCATGTTAAGTTGGGTAGTGCCATTATCAGTGATGAGTGGAGAGCCTACAAGAATGTTTTGACAAACATGGGGTACAAACATTACACTGTAAATCACAGCAGGTGGTTTGTAGATCCTCAATCTGGCAGTCATACACAACATATCGAAAGGGCTTGGACGACCATCAAAGGACATGTCCGTAGACTAAGAGGAAATCGTACTGAGAAGTTATTGGAGGAACACCTCATGGTTCTTGAGTGGTCATCTTGGCTTGGTTCATGACACCCTGATGGACCACTGGGACGCTTATTCAAGGACATACAAAAAATATTTCCAGTCTGAACCAGTCTGGCATGAACTGTTTTTGGAGGGTGTTAAGTCTAATTGTTGAATGTTGTCATTGTGCTTCTTAAATTTGTAAGGTCTTAGTTCAATCTATAGGATCAAGACATTCCTTTGTCTCTGACCACCTCTCCAGCCACTCTGTGCTGGGGGAGGTTTTATTGCAGATACATTCTATCTGGAAGATCTGATTCTTGTGTGGTAAGCTTCCTGCCCTTTTGTGGCTTCACTGTGTTGTGCATGGTGAACCAATACAGGAATTGAACCATATATTTGGTGTGGGGGAGATTACCTTTTTATGACTAAGGATGTTGTTAGAAACAGTTGGAAGTCACGCACACAGAGAGACACACATTCTCACACACTCACTCAAACACACACACACGCACACATTCTCACATGCATACACACACAGAAACACACGTTCTTGCACATGCATACAGATGTTTACAAATACACACACATAGTGCCTTGTTTTAGAACCATTTGGGGGTTTTACAGTGGGAGGTGCTTTTGCTGTGATGTGTATTGTGTGGACTGTTTTCAAAATAAAAGGCAGCAAGCGGAGGCCAGATTTGGGGTCAGTCTGCCGTAGGATTCAGAGTGCTTTCTGAGACACCGGCCGGGGGCCTCCCTTGCTAGCAAGTAAAAGATGTTCGTCTTGTTTTTGTCGTTAACGAGAATAAGTCACCAAAATAGCGGGTATGTGGAAACACAGACCGAACAGAGGGGGTGACTGTTTGGTGTTTTAAAAAAACGCGTTTAATGTTACATGTGGCACTCTTACAATACATTGCCATTTTTGACAGTAGTTAAATGTTATTTCAAGCACTGATTGTAATTTAGGTCTAAGTGTTAAAAATGGTGACACTATACGTTTAAGACTCACTTTTGCCATTTATAAATTTTTATTAATCATTAATAAATGGTGTTATGATTTACACTAGGGCTGGGCGATATATCAAAAATTTATCGTTACCGAAATTTATGACTCTCATCGACGTCATTTTCCCCATGTCGGTAAATTCGGTATTTAAAAAAAAAAGAAAAGGCATGTGCAGGTTGGCGATGTTCATGTCCCTTTAAGACGCTGTGCTACGTTACAGACTTGACGGGGTGGAGTCACATGACTCTACTACCTGTAACAAGACGAGACACGGGTGAACAAATGGAGGACGATTTAAATGTTGAAGCAGCAGCGACGGAGGTAGAGCTGGTGGAGGAGGAAGAGGAGATGCTTGTTAACAAAAAAAATGCATCATCAATCGTTTGGCAACATTTTGGATTCAACAAGGATGATATTGATCAAAAAATTGTTAAATGTAAACTCTGCAAAAAGACTGTTGCGTCAAGTCAAGGTAACACAACCAACCTCTTCCACCACCTGCAGCACAACCATGTGATTCAATTCGAAGACATAAAAAAAGCTCAAAGCGAGAAGAGATTAGGAGGACCAGCAAAAACGTCTTCCTCCACCAGGCAGCGGTCAATAACCGAAGCATTTGCTAGTACTCAACTATATGAGCGAACTTCAAAAAGATGGCAAGAAATCACAAATGCTATAGGCTACCACATAGCAAAAGACATGGCTCCTATTGCTACAGTGGAACGCAACGGGTTCAGACACTTCATGAAAATAATTGACAAGAGATACGAACTCCCATCACGAAAATATTTTTCAAAAACTATCATTCCCAGCATGTACAGCACAGAGAGGGAAAAGGTTGCTGCTGAATTGAGATACGTTAAGCACGTTGCAGCCACATCCGATCTCTGGTCCAGCCGCACAATGGAGCCGTATATTAGTCTCACAGTTCATTCTTAGTATTTATTATAGTTTTTTCTGTGTTCAATTGACATTTGTGTTTGTGACATTATTTGTTTACAAGTTATAGTACCTCAAGGCCTTAGCAGAGATAGGCCTTTGTCCATGATGGCATTACATTTGCACAATCATTGTTTACTTTGTGAATAGCCAATGTGAAACATATTTATTATTAAACTATTTTGTTTACAAGGGATACACATTTTTTAGAGAGCATGGTTACATATTGTATCCTACACTTTTTATTTTGTTCAGTTAATAAATCTTAACCACTAAAAGTACTTACTACTATTGTCTTCATTTATTTTCAGTGACATTTTACAGTCCTTTAAAGTGGTAATAATATAATTGCAATGAATAGGTCTAGAGGGAATAATATTATCAAAATAACTGGAGGAACTATGCTGCCTGCCACAGCCCCATCAAATGAAAAAAAAAAAAAACGTTTGTTTTTTTGGCACTTGGGGTGGTTATCGTCCATTTATCGTTATCGAGGTTAACTGCTCAATTTATCGTGATATTGATTTTAGGCCATATCGCCCAGCCCTAATTTACACTTTACAATAAGGCTCCCATTTGGCATTTATAAATGTTTATTAATAATTAAAAATGGTGACATGTTTTACACTTTACAACAAAGCTCCGACTGATAGTTGTGGATATTCATAATGGATTTTTAAAGTACAATTTTATATGCTAAAAAATATATATTTACAAATGCTTATTGTGCTTACACAATTTTTATGTTAACCAGATTCTAGACTTTGTTGAACATTATGTATTATGAAGACAACATGTAGTATTTAAGTGACCAAGTAGTATTGAGGGAAAAGTTAGTAGTAGAATAGTGTTGGAATAAAATCACAAAATTTGGCGCTAAAAACACAGACTGGAAGCAACATTGTCTCTGAGAGAAAACAGAGGCAGACTGCAACTACACACACATTCACACAGTCAGAAAACACACTAAGTGTTCTTCATCCTGACAGCATAATAGCTGCTGTGTATGGTTTAGAACAGTTGGATCAAGTTTTTATTTATCATGTTTTTTGTTAGGATCGTGTACAAAAATACAGTAATATAATCAAACAGTATATGAGCGACTTTGGTCTTTGCGATGCATGGCACTCCCTTCACCCCAACAGTAAGGAATATACTTTCTTCTCACATGTTCATCACTCCTACTCTCGTCTGGATTATTTTTTGGTCAGCAGCTCACTGCTGAGTGACATCTCAGACACTGAGATTCACCCTATAGCTGTCAGCGATCATGCTCCTGTATCTTTAACACTAATGCAGAAGAATAATACTACGCCAAGTAAAAACTGGAGATTTAATACATCACTGCTTAAAGATGAAGACTTTATCAAATATTTTAAAAAAGAGTGGACTTCATATTTAGACTTTAATGACAATCCCAGAACATCAGCTTCTGTTCTATGGGAAGCAGGGAAAGCTGTGATGAGAGGTAAAATAATTTCTTTCTCATCACATAAAAAGAAAAAAGTAAACAAAAATATTCAGGAATTAGAAAAAACCATCAAATCACTAGAAGAAGCCTACGCGTCCCACCAAGATCAGGAAACATTGAATAAAATACGCAAAACAAAACTAGAATTAAATGAGATAATTGATAAAAAAACAAAATTCTTAGTACAAAGACTACGCTTACAAAATTATGAACATAGTAATAAATCTGGTCAATTTCTAGCAAACCAGCTAAAAATAAATAAATAAAAAACAACTATATGTGCTGTTCAAGATTCATCTGGGAAAACAATATATGAACCGAAACAAATAAACAACTTTTTCAGGGATTTCTATAAAACGTTGTATTCACCACAAATAAACCCATCTAAAAAGGAAATTGATCAGTTTTTAGACAACATAACTCTCCCAAAATTATTAGACTCTCAAGCAATGGCACTGGATTCGCCACTGACATCAGGTGAACTCCAGGAAGCCCTGATAAGTATGCCCAATAATAAGGCTCCAGGTCCAGACGGCTTTCCTCCAGAATTCTACAAAGAATTCTGGACGATTCTAGCACCAGTTTTTTACAGAACGTTGTTGGAAATCAAAGAAAATGGCAGACTTCAATCAAATATGAATTCTGCAAACATTAATCTCCTGCTAAAACCAGGCAAAGACCCTGTATATCCCTCAAGCTATCGTCCAATATCCCTTATAAATGTAGACCTCAAAATAATCTGCAAAGCTCTCTCGAAGAGACTAGAGAAAATAACCCCCCTCTTAATTCATCCTGACCAAACTGGTTTCATAAAAGGTAGGCACTCATCAACAAATACACGTAGATTACTTAATTTGATAGACTACTCATACAGTAAAAACCTTGAAACTACAATATTTTCTTTAGATGCAGAAAAAGCGTTTGACAGAGTTAACTGGAAATTTCTATTTGCAACTTTACATAAATTTGGTTTTGGATCTTCTTTCATCAACTGGTTAAAAATATTATATAATTCCCCAACAGCTTGTGTCAGAACAAATGACCAGACATCCTCCAGCTTCTGTCTCCTGAGGGGCACCAGGCAGGGATGCCCACTCTCCCCTTCACTGTTTGCAATTTTTATTGAACCACTAGCAGCAGCAATTAGACAGAATTCAGTAATTAAGGGCATAAAATGCAAGAACGTGGAACATAAAATCAGCCTTTATGCGGATGATGTGTTACTCTTTCTCCAAAATTCACAAACCAATATCTCTGGGGTGATTGAACTGATAAACTCTTTTGCAAGAATATCAGATTACTCAATTAACTGGTCAAAATCTACAGTCCTTCCGATTAATTGCTCCTTCCATAATTCCTCTTCTACTCCACTGCAATCGGGAAATATAAAATATTTAGGTATTAATGTTTCTCCCAAGCTTGCAGATCTAACTAAATTAAACCATATCCCACTTTTAAAGAAAGTAGAAGGTGATCTGGCTAGGTGGAAATGTCTACCCATATCACTCATGGGAAGGGTTGCCGCTATAAAAATGATGGTATTACCAAAAATAAATTATTTATTCTCAATGATCCCAACTAAACCGCCACAAGATTGGTTCAGATCTCTAGATTCATACATGTCCAAATTCCTTTGGAAAAATAAGCCCCCACGTATAAGCTTAAAAACACTACAAAAGACCAAGGATAAAGGAGGATTAGAAGTACCTAACTTTCAGCACTACTTCTTAGCCAACAGGCTTCAGTTTATCTCAGGATGGCAAAAACATACCCTCTTAGATGAACCTTGGCTAGATGTAGAACAAGCACTTTGCAATAATCTAGAGATTTCAGATCTACCATTTATCAACTCAAACATCCAACGACATGAATGCTTCAAAAGCATCAACATCAGCTCCTCTCTGACAGCATGGTGGGAGTTTCTGAAGTTGACTGAGTCTTCATTAATCCCATGCAAACGTACACCTATCTGGAACAACCCTGACATATTACAAAACAATAATATGATAAACTTTTCAGATTGGAGTAGTAAAGGAATCAAATATTTAGAACATATACTAGAAGGAACAGAATTTATTTCATTTGACAGACTAGTTACACAATATGGGATCAACAAGAAAAGATTTTTAGAATATCAACAAATTAAATCCATAGTAAAAAAGAGATTTAAACCGGGTCAAGTTGAACTACAAACACCACCAAGTGTGGTTCAATTTCTTACTCTTAAAACCCCCAAATTACTACCCAAAATATACAGAATGCTTTCTAAAACAGATGAATCAATATCACTTCCTATTGCAAAATGGGAAGCGGATTTATCAGTTAACTTAGACCAAAACCTCTGGTCTCAGATTTGCTTAAAAACCTTTCATCTAATTAGAAATCCCAGTCTTCAATTAATTCAATACAAAATACTACATAGAGTGCACTATACAGGTCATCGGATGTTCAAGATGGGCTTTACATCTACCAACAACTGCTCACACTGCCAAACCAATTCACCGGACAATTATATCCACGCACTTTGGTTCTGTCCACCAGTTCAGAAGTTTTGGCGCGAGATATGTGAAGACTTATCAAAGTGTCTGAAATGTAACATTCCAACTTCCCCTTTAGTGTGTTTGTTGGGCAGCTTAGATAATGTCACTCCGGAAAAGAATATAGCCCATATGGTTTTCACTGCCCTGTGCATAGCCAAGAAAACAGTCCTCATGAACTGGAAAAATAAAAATAATCTTAATTCTAACCAATATAGAAATTATCTATTAGATCACATTAGTCTTGATACAGCCTCTGCCACCACATCAGATCAATTGCTCTGGGCTCCTTTGATCAGCTCCATCACCTAGTGGGGGTGGGGGGTCTTAGTTTGGTCCCACCTTCACTGTTGTGATTGGTGTGGCGGTAGGGACAGGCTTAGGGCATCGGGGGTTTCCCGGGAGCATCTTCCTTGGGGGGCTCAACCCGGGGTAGCGGTCATGGCCAATTAGGGGCTCTGTTGGCTCTTAGGTGACGGTTTCCTCGTGGCTGCGTGCAGCAGGGCTAGGGGAGGGTCTGTGCTGACGGACGTGGGTTACTGACCTGGTAGCCTGGCTGCCCCTGGGTGGGTCCGGGATGGGCGTGAGGTTCTGGGGGCACTCCGTCTCTGGGCTGGGGCCCTGGCTAAGCCTCAGGGGCTTGGGTCCTGGTTGGTGTGTTGCCGGGGTTGTGGGCGGGTGGGTGTATGGGGGCCCAGTCCTGGCGCAGGGTGCCGCCTGTGCATCAAACCACCTGGGGGGCTCTTCAACTGGTGGGGGAGGTTGTCACATCCTGCAGGAGCCTTCCTCTCTTCAGGAACTCTCTCTGCAGGAGGGGGAGATACAGGAGAGGTGGAGGAAGATCTCAGCCTGGGTGTCTATTGTCTTGTGTAGTCTGGAAGATGAGTGGATGATGGGGTGGGTGCAGTTTTCTCTGTGGTGAGGTCGGGTGGACTGTCCCGGGCTCTGTGGGGCCGGGCGGCGCTGCTGCACTGGGCCCCGGTCTGGATGGGCCTGGGCCCCCCTTTCCCTGGCGGGTTGCAGAGTATGGGGTGCCTACTGGGGTCAGCGGGGGAGCTGACCCAGGGAGGGGTCACTTGCCCCTCCCTTCCTTCCCTCCCATCTCCAGCTGCCTCCCTCTTCCCGCTCCACCACAATCACCCACACATGCAGGGCCTTGGGGTAGGGGTGTGTCACCAGGGTGCAGAGGAGACATCCCCCCCCCTCTGTCCCCTTCTGGCTGCCTCTGCCTCAATTTTATCCCACAACTTAGACATTCACATTACTCACACTCTCATTACACATACATATAGGATCTTGGGGGTGGGCACGCTACACGGATTCCAATCACCATCAGGGTGTACACCTCACCCCTGGCGTCGCTGCCCACCTCTCAATTTTAAATACACATAGACATTGAGGGCTAGCAGGAGGGGCTATACGCTTACCTGCTGCTCTGGCAGGTAGCTCCATGCCCTCCTGGGTTTTAAATGCACCTTAGAACACACATACATCAACACTACATATGAGCGGGTGGAGGGAGGTTTGGAGTCTTCCTACACCCCCGTTCTCTGCGGCCTGCTGGAGCGGGGGGGCTAGGAGGAGGAGTTGGCCGTCCCACTGGGGTCTGGAATGTGGGGCCTCCCTGCTGCTGTGGAGTCGGGGCGGTCTGCTTCTCCCCACCGTAGGGAAAAGGGTAACACCACCTGGGTCTGGGCACAGTTTCCCCCTCCGGGGGCAAGGGTACCTAGACCCGGGGCTTAGAGTACGCTTGGGGAGTGTGATTGTGTGTACAGTGTCTCTCTATGTCTGTCTCCACGTTGGGTGAGTGTTGAGAGCATGAGGGTGGGAATAGATGTTTGTATCTGTGTGTGCCTGTTTGTCTGTGTCTATATGTCAGGTTGGGTATCAGACCCCACCTCTCTGGGGACATCTCAGGCCCTCCAAGGTTTGGAGGCCCATCTCCCCCCACCACTTCCCCTGCCGGTGGCAGACGCCCTCAGACATCGGTGCATTGGTGGTTCTTTGTGTCCGGGGGTGGGCGCCCAGGTACCCACCGGCTCACTCCTTGGCGGCTGCTTATCGGGGCATGGAGCCTGGGGCTCGCTCGGGCCACTTCGGGGATGGGGTGCCCTCGGCCTCTCGGCCCGGGGCTCGGTCACTCAGGCACAGCTGGCTGCCGGTGGAGCTCACGGGCACGTCACTGCAACCCCCCCTGGCTTCTGCTCCGCGGCTGCTGAGTGACCCCTAATCTGGGACTCTCCTCAGCTCTTTCGGGGATAGTGGCGCGGCTGCCCCTCTGTTGGTCTTCCTTGGTCTCTTGTGTTCTGGGGGCCTCTGGATGTCTGGAGTTTTGATCTCCTCCATACCTGCTTCATGCCCTGGAGGTCGGGGCAGTGGCCCCCACACCCTCTAGCAGATCATTACATGAAGGAACCTTTTAAAAACAAGCGCGTTCATGCTCACAGGTGTACACACGGGTGATCACACACACAAACTACACCCTTTTTGGCTCCTACCTCAAAGCACACTGTGCGCTGTCAATCTCACGTGCTGCACAATAATGTTTAATATTTAGTATTTACTGTCATACTCCCATAGATCATTGTGATCTTGTTTATTACTCTCGTCTTCTTCTGCTTGCTTTTGTTTTTTCTTTCTCAACAGGTGATTGTTAATATAGGTTGCAACGGGCACAGAGGAAACAGAGGTGTTTGTGTGTGTCAAACGGGAGATAACATGAAAACAGAGGAATTAGAGACTAGAATGTCCTAGAAGCCAATAAAATGCAAATTAAGAAGCTGTGAACTACTTAAACCACGGTTGGTTTCACAAATAATGCTGCATAGAAAGTTGAATGCGTGTGTTTAAGATGCCATTTATGTTTATTAGAGGGCTATAAATAAAGTTTTGAGTTGCTGTAGTGGATGTATAGTAATTGACTGAGTTTTGAGTTATATATATATATATATACGGAGTGCATTGTATATACTTAAGACTAACATATTACTTTCAGTAGTAACCTCTCTTCAGCAATAAATGCTGGGGTGTTTTATTTTTCCATTTTATGTGTGCTGTGAGAATGATTAGAGGTTTCAATTGTTTTTATTTCATTTGCTCTTTCTGAGTTTGAAAAGCATGCCTGTAAAATACTCTTAGGAAAGCGTATTTTGAGTGATTTTAACTGTGTGAATGCTGTAAGTAGTTGATTTGAGTGACTCTGTGTGATTTGTACCAAATAGTAAATAAGTCATAATAACACTAGGGAGGTTTATAGTAGAATGAGTGAAAAAGGAAGTGAAGTTTGAGAGAAAAGGCAGTGTGTGTGAGACGATTATGAAAGTATTGTGTGAATGATGTCACAAAAACTGACAAATGCAAAAACTTAGTATATGTAAAAGTGTGTGTGTGAGAAGAGGGTGTATTGTTTTTAGACCAAGACCTAATAAAACTAAAGAGGGTTTGTAGACTGTAAATATGAAAAAACAAGTGTTTGATTAATCTGTAGAAACAGGAAAGAGAAACAGAAAATATTGTGCTGCTGTGTGTGACTGATGATGTCAGGGGAGCACCCAGAGAAATAGACAGACGAGTTAAATTCTAAGAAGATGAAGCGAATGCATGTTTTAAGAAAAGTAATAAAGTAATAAAATTATATTAATTACAGGTTTTAGAAAAGAGACAGACCAAGAGAAATAAATACATGAACTAACAATTACATTAATGAATTGAAAACGCACGTACACAAACTGTTACATGTGAAATTATTGTTGGAAAGTTTAATACACACATGAAATAAAGAAAGCAGTTTACACTCCTTTAATTTCCAGATCCAGTGTGTCCCCTAGACCTGATAACACCATTGCCCAGTTGGCCCCTGTATCAGGCGAGCATGGAAGGCTGGACAGCCCATGACGGGTAAGATCCCACCTCGAAACCCTGGGACAACCTAAGGCAAGGCGCAGTCACGATTGCTTGAACCTCAGTTCCTAAGTGAGCCTGGAGTCACTGGAGGAGATGGGACTTAACGGGTAAAGCCGCTGGGCACAGGCGGAGGGGAAATGTCATTAACAATGACCAGTGATGAGCCAAAGAGAGAAAACACACCCTGTCAAAAGGAGTCTGAAACACTGCAAAAGAAACATTTACAAGATCACAAAGAAACATTTATAAAAATCACACATACAAACAGAAAATGCACTAACCTTACAGAGATAAGCTCATGAAGATTAATGCATAGATAGTGATTAAAACTTGGCTAAGAACACAAACATACGTAATTAAATCAGCTTGCTAATTTCATGAGTGTTAAAATGGTGTGAATGTTGAAGAAAATACACTTAAAACACACTTGGATAAAATAGAGTTGTGGAATAACTCAAAAGAAGCTGTATGACAAGGGAGTGAGTTATGAAAAAAAAACAAAAAACAAAAGAGAAGTGATTAAAGTAGTTTAAAAGGGTGACTTAGGAGTGCTCTTGCACTGATTGATCAAAGTAAGTGATTAGTATAGAAAGAAAATGAAAATAATTGAATAATGTGATAAAGTTTAAACATGTATTTCTCTTGCCAAGTTTACTTGTGGAGATATGATTCAGTATGTAAATTAGCTGGAGTGAGTGAGGACAGAGGAGCTTCCTGTGTGTGTGTGTGATTGAGGCCTTGAGGAAGGGAAGCAAAGTAGACTGTTCAGAGGTGCAGATTTGGACAAGAAATTTATAATTTGGTGTTGACACATTGTTATAATGGGTTTATATCTTAGGCTGAGTCTGAGCCTGAGACATGGTTGTGTGTAAAACGGTGCAGCTTGTGACAAGGTTTTCAGTGCATTGAATGGGTGAAATTTAAGATTGTTTAAGATTTTTGGGGCTGTTGTTTTTCATTTTAATAGAGGGAGTTTTGATAAACATGGACATGTCTAAAAGGGCCCATAGTTTTTGTAACAGTGCACTTAAAAGAACCTGTCAGGTGATTTTGTTTTGTACTTTGATGAGCTAATAATCAGCTCTCTTTCTTTCTCATTTTTGTTCTGAAGCAGGCCTGGAAGAAAGTGAACTAACAGCGCTGACAAAATTTCCGGACAAACAAATATGAGGTGACTTTTCCAGATTTCAATGGGTGGAGGAAAGGCTACCTGTGGGGACCTGATCAGATTGAAAGTCCCTGTCTAAAAGGATTGTAGCGAGCCAATCCAGACAAAAGCATAAAGAACTATTTTCTAAAAAAGAGAAAACAAAAGAAAACAAACGAATGAGCTCATGTTGCTGATGTGGAGAATCTGATTATTCGTGCAGGAGTCTCGAATATTGGAAATATGATGTGTGAATGCATGTGAGTGAGTGGGTGACTGGACCAAGGTGGGGATGAATAAAATGTTGGCAAACAGGAGGAGTGGAAGATTTAATTCTGGGGATGCTGATGTTTGCTTGGAGGGAATCTTTGTTTTATTTACTGGGGTTGGATTATGTTATTACATTATAAAATGCTAAATGCTAAAGGGGAAACATTTTTTGATATAACTCATGTTACCATTAACTGAAGAAACACATGATTGATGACTGTTCTGTTTTAAGTTTAGTTTTTGTTATGACACAGATTGGATCATAAAGGGGGAGAGTTGAGTATGAAATGTAAAGTACAGGTTTTGTTTCCAGGAAATTCCAAGAATCCAGACTTTTGCATGGAGCAAGGAGTTTGAGAAGATTGGACATAATGATTAAATTGATTTTATTCCTTAAACACAGGTTTACAGGGCTGGAGCAGATCTACCGGAGAGAGGTGTAGCAGAGAGAGGCTGTTTGTTTTCTATCCTTTACAGGAGATGATTTCCACTACAGAGGGACCCTGTCGTTCTAGAAAAATTTTGAATAATTTGAAACAACAATCTAAGCCCAAAACAGGATTAAGATTGAGGCAGATCTACCTTTGTGGACATAGGGGACTTGAACCCACAAAATGACCATCACAAGATAGACCCAATGTCCAGCGGGACTTGAACCCACAGAAATGACCAATTTCCCTACTTTCTACGTGAGACTCGAACTCACTTTAATTCTTTTCCTTTTCTTTGGGACTTGAACCCAGTACTTTTACTTATAACTTATCATTACTTTAACCAGCATGCTCATGAAATTGCCATCAAAATCAAAACAGACATTCACCAGTAATTTTCAGTGAGTAGACTTTAATTTGACATGTCCAATCTGGCACATTTTGGAAATAATTCAACAGGTAGTGCCTTACCTTTGAATAAGCCGGCTTATGTCCACTCACTTCGACCACTGACTCGTGTCTGCCCATTCGAGCGCCTCGGACCCTCTCGGTCTCAATCTCCAAGTCTCCCCCCTCAACCCCGGCCAATGCACCAAATGTTAAGGGTCCGAAATTGAGGACGAGAGTAAAACAATGATGGTCCAGAAGAGGTCGATCAAACAATTGATTTTAATGAATACACGCAGCGTGGGGAGATGTAAACTGGAAACCATCAGTTGTAAATCCCCGTCCAAAAAAACACTTCAGATTGCTTTTATAACATCAGGGTATTGTAACGCCCCCTCTTGCGTTTACAAGCACATTATTTGCATCTTAAGAACATTGTTTGCCTCTTCTACAGACAATGATCAATTTTAAGAGATAAATGTAGACGCAGAAGTTCCCCTTTCTGGCATCCATCCAAATATGATCTCAGGCCTTTGAGGTCCCCATGGACTTGTCCTCCTTCTGTCACCTGTTGCTAGGCAAACTCAAATGCAACAAGAAGCTGAATACATTCAGGCCTTTGCTCAGCTACTATTTTACTGTAACAATATACTCAGCATATAAGCTTTTAAGATTATAGATTTAACTCAACGATTTAAAGTGGTTATAACTGCACCTGTAATACACATATTAATATTTGATTATGATAACCCCTGTAATACAAATTATCACATAATGCCAACAACTTCAATAAATGCTTGGATGAAATGATAATTAATGCAATAATAAAGATGGTGGTTATGTGAAATAATCCCTGTAATTCCACATGATCCAGGTGATCGATATGTATTTTTTGTCTGCTTATTCTGTTGGTTTTTGTTTTTTGCCCTTTTTCCCCGTCCCTCTTCTCAGGTTTTTTTTTTTCTTTCCCTCTTTCTTTCTCCCCTTTCTTTCCACCAGTCAAGTCTGTCCCGTATTCAGCAAGTGAAAATAAAATAAACAATAAAAGGTGAATCAGATGGACCATTACGGCAAGGCTGGGATGGTCCATTTGGTAAAGTAAATCCGTTGGGCATCTTTCTTCGCCTTTAGACAATAATTCTGATGGCAAAAGAACCAAACGGGACAGGTTAAAAAAAAAAAAAAAAAAAAAGAAGTTTTGGCACGAGATATGTGAGGACTTATCGAAGTGTCTGAAATGTAACATTCCAACTTCCCCTTTCGTGTTTTTGTTGGGCAGCTTAGTTTATGTCAATATAGAAAAGAATATAGTCCATATGGTTTTCACTGCCCTATGCATAGCCAAGAAAACAGTCCTCATGAACTGGAAAAATAAGAATAATCTTAATTCTAACCAATATAGAAATTATCTAATAGATTACATTAGTCTTGATACAGCCTCTGCCACCACATCAGATCAATTGCTCTGGGCTCCTTTGATCAGCTCCATCACCTAGTGGGGGTGGGGGGTCATAGTTTGGTCCCACCTTCGCTGTTGTGATTGGTGTGGGGGTAGGGAGAGGCTTGGGGTGTCGGGGGGTTACCCAGGAGCATCTTCCTCGGAGGACTCAACCCGGCGTAGCGGTCATGGCTTATTAAGGGCTCTGTTGGCTCTTAGGTGACGGTTTCCTCGTGGCTGCGTGCAGCGGGGCTAGGGGAGGGTCTGTGCTGACAGACGTGGGTTACTGACCTGGCAGCCTGGCTGCCCCTGGGTGAGTCCGGGGCGGGCATGGGGTTCTGGGGGTGCTCCGTCTCCAGGCTGGGGCCCTGGCTGGGCCTTGGAGGCTGGTGTGTTACTGGGGTTGTGGGCAGGTGGGTGTATGGCGGCTCAGCCCTGGCACAGGGTGCCACCAGTGCATCGAGCCACCTGGGGGGCTCTTCAACTGGTGGGGGAGGCTGTTACATCTTGCAGGAGGTCTCCTCTCTCCAGGAACTCTCTCTGCAGGTGGGGGAGATATAGGAAAGGTGGAGGAAGATCTCAGCCTGGGTGTCTATTGTCTTGTGTAGTTTGGAAGATGAGTGGATGATGGGGTGGGTGCAGTTTGTTTATTTGTTTATTCGCTTGATAAATCAATCAAGCGCTAAGCAAAACCCAAAAATCAACCATAAATTCACAGGAAAGTTTTGCTCCCTCCCGGAACAACATTGTGTGGGAATAAGAACCTCAGGTGCTGTAACACCTTTTGTTCCTCCTTGAATTAAATCTCAATCACAGAAAATGCGGCGCGCCGAAGTAAAACTCACACCATTAGTTCATCATTTTCACTCTGTACCACTGCTCCTCACCAGGCTTTGTGAAGCACAGTACACAATTCAGTCGAGGCCCTGAGCCATAAACAGACATCGCGCACAGACATTGTTTTCATAACCAAACTTCTTTAGACCCTGTCCCTTAAATCTACACAAATGCCCTCTGGGTGACATAAAACACATTTAACCAATAAACAATCAATGGCTTCTTGTTGTTGTAACAGATTCTGTATTTGGATGTTTGTGTGCAGCATTTTGCGTATCAGCATAAGCATTCGTTAGTAAAGCATTCTTCATTGCATCAGCGTGTGTGTGTGTGTGTATGGATCACTTCTCAGTGAATTGAATCAGCATTTCGATTTAGGTGCGTATGTGTGTCATTTCTCAGTATCAACGAGTGCACATGTGTTCATATGTGGGTTTCTTTTCATTCTGAGTCAGTTTATGTAGATGTGTGTGTTTGTGTGTGTTTGTGTTCATCACTTTCCTGTTCTGGTGTTTTGGGCAAACCACGGCCTGAAGCGTGCCCTGGGGTCCTGCCCTCCTCCATTTCAGCCTGTTTGCCACCCTTGCTGCTGTTCAAAGTTCAGTCTGTCCTGGTTCTGGCCCCAACTCAGGCAATCCTTTTCTCCAGTGTCCATGTTCACCAGAGGTGCAACCTGCATCTTCTCCTTGTCCAGCTCCTCCTGAACCATGCTCAGTTTCTGCTCTGATGCCTTGAGCTCTTACTGAGGGCAGAAACCTCAGAGTCTTTTCCGTACACGTCAGATTGAAGTTTATTGATGTTTTCCTTGCTTTGCTCCAAGGCTTTCTGCAGCTCTGCTATCCGGCTCTTCTCAGAGGTCAGCTCCTGGCCGAGCCCCGACACCTGTGCTTTCAGCTTATTTTCTTCTGGTGGTTTTGTCCATTCTGAGGTGCCTCCTGACCTCAGTTACTCCTCCTGTCTCTGGCACGCCCTTTTTGCTGCCCGATCATCTGTGTTGGTCCATCACTGTCCTGAAGCTGTCTGGAAATCTCCCCCGTGTAGTGAAACGGGGCTTGGATTTAACGCTCTCCATCTCTGCTGCATGAGATCGCTTTCCTGCAGCACTGTTGACATTTTCAGGTTGTAGTTGTGGGTCCAGCTGTTGCAGCATTTGGTCAGGGTCACATCAAAGATGGTAGAGGGGAGAGCAGCAAAGCAGCTGAAATCAAGCATAAAGAGAAAAAACAAAAACAAAACAAAAATAGACGAACAGGAAAATGATGTTGTGTTGGCTGTGTTATTCAGAGAGGGGAGAAACACCGGGCCAGGCCCTGTGTCAGCCTTCTCTCCCCCTTTTTTTGGTTTTTCTCACCATATAATCAACTCATAACCCACCAAGTTGACAGGACAACACAGGTACATGTTAAAATTCTTAAGATCATGTTTAAAAGCCCAAAAAAGGAATTTTCCTTCATTCAGTAATCACTTGTATTAATCAATCAGCAGAAAACATCTCACAATTTGACTCTTAAGCACCAAATTTGTTGTTTCATCACTGGTTCGTCACACCAGTCTCTTTCTTTTTGAAGTTAAGTTGTTGTCCTGCAACTGTGGTCGCAAATTTTGAAGCCATCCTGATAACCTTCTTCCACCTACAATGTGGTGATCCAAATCCAATTAAAATTAAGACACTCAAAAAGATGCTCTGTAAAAGAGTAGAATTCTTGGAACAGAGTTTAATACACTGAATCATATGAACAGCAGGAAAAATACATAGCAGAAAGCAAGCAAAGCAAAACCCCGGGGTGTACAGCCTTAAGCACAGACAGCAGAGCAACACAGAGACGGACAGGTAGCAGCAGCAGGAGGAAAAAGAGCTTTGGGGGCGTCCTCTGGTCCCTAATATAGGGACCAGTATCGCCGCCCCCTGCTGCTGGGTAACTTTCCCACACGCCCAGCACAGCTGCTGGGGTCAGGTAGCGGCCAAGGTCTTGGCCAAAGGCCAGTCAGGACTCTGAGTACCCCTTGCTCTGGCTTATCACAATAGGTCATGACACGGTCAAAGGTCAGACATTAATCCTAATTATTAAATCTTATTCAGCAAGTGGCACAATCTTAAAACATATAATAAACACTTCAGTTTGGGTTCAAAGTATGTGTGTGTGTGTGGGTGTGTGTGGGTGATATTTTATCGTGATGTGTTCAGGATCTCTATTACAATGTTACTGTTTTGGTTGTGCTGCGTTAAAGACGTTAAATTAATTATTAAGTAAATTATTAAAGAGAACTCTCCCCCTACATTAACTGCCCTGTTACAGTACCAACTTAATAAACCTCGGTGAAGCAAAAATGTCTTGTGCTTAAGACTCTACATGAAAGTTAAAATATATATGTTCAGTGCGCATAGATATATAGTGTATATAGTTACATAGTTATACATATCAAACAAAAATCCACCACACAACCCAGAGAGTTTATTTGTTAGTAATGGATAAATTTCATCATTTAACAACAGGTGTATGTTAATTTTCGCTGCTCTAACCTTGCTGGAAAATCTTCATGTGTTCATGAGTGTAAGCTGTTTATTAATTGCGTGTGTGTGCATTTGTAGGTGGGTTATTTTAACTTTTTTCTCAAACAAGGCATTTCTCTAACAGGTGCCTTTCTCATACATTTCTCTGGTTGTGTGTGTGTTTTTTATATGCCTCTTTTGCAGTGTTTCAGACTCCTTCACAATTCTCCAACTTAAGCAATCAGTGTTCTTTCCCAAGATTGCTACCCCAAATTTTGATTTCCCACCTTAAATAACAGCATTTAGAGCTTGCTTGTGAGATTCAGGGACACATGGTGCCATCAACAATTCAGCCAAAAACTTGCCTGAACATCTCCAGTGATGGCAACCTATAACTTTCTTCCGACCGCTGCATGTGGAAAATTGGTCCAGGTCTGCTTGCACCTGCAGATACCAAAACTGAGACATTTTCATTATTATCATCAGTGTTTCACTGACCCATTTCTCTTTCTCCGGTCAGAAATACCAATTTATATCATGTATTTAAGTGTTCATGTTAATGTTGAGTGTAGGCTGCTACTTTATTGGATATGTATTTTATAATCAGGTTTAATTCATGCATCTTTTCACTGAGCTGTGGATTCAAACTGTCTCGCTTCTGATACTTTCCAAAAATAATTAAACATGTAACAATTTGTGCATGTGTGTTTTCTATTCATTACTGTAACTGTTAGTTAGTTTCTCTCTTTATTTTACCTTCTTTTGTTTACCTCTTTGTTGTGACGTGGTGGACGTCTCTAAACCATCATAAGTTCAGCCTTCAATTTCAATCCAATTATATCCTGTACGCCCGCCCTCGAACTCGTCCAGGCTTGAACTCTGACTGGTCCCTGTCCCTTCTCTTCTCACAGTGTCCTGTGTGGCCTTAAAATCTCCAGCAAATACAGTCACCAATTCAGTGGTTTCTTCTTCTCTTTTTCTTCTCTGTTGATCTTTCAGTCTTTTCTTGTCGGTTGACTCCCAGCATGGCAAATATCACGTCCAGTGCCTTCAAACAGTCATGTCACTTGTCAGGTTTCCAGCTTGAGATTCAAAGCTCATGTTCCATCAGGTGTGTTCAGACATGCTGCTGCTTGACCCTTCAGTGTTATAGATCAGTTGCACTGTCTTTTGCCTGCTGTTCACTCTTCACGTCCACAATGTTCTGTCTGCTTCTTCTCAGGGTGGGGACAAAGTGAGAGGTCAAGCTGTAAAATTTTAAGCCAAAGCCTGGCCTGTTTGTCGTCCCAATTCTGTTAATCTATCCTTTTCCGCTGTGCTCAGGTTTCCAGGTTGAGAGACATCCACCTGTATTAACACACTCAAACATTCAATTAGTATTTCTTTACTGAAAACATCCATTTGCTTCATCCGCCTAGATTTTACTCTCTCTCTCTCTGGGTGCATACTTCACACAGTCAGGCAGTTGCCTTTTATGGGCATGCAGAGTTCCTGTCACACACACACAGCTACTCACACCCAGCAGCTGCAAGGCCGTCTTCACGTTATCTATCCACACACTCAGCCACAATCATCCGCTCCTCAATATAAATGTACAAAACCAGTAGTCATTATCCCTAGAAACACACACCCTCAAAAAAAAAATCACTGTATTTAATCATTTATTCATACTCACTGTGACAAATGCAATTCATGTAAAGAAGATCCCCTATAGGTGAAATTTCCATTCAGCACGACCCCGAAATAAGCATGCCTTTTATCTAAATAAAATGAAATTACTACACCACATCTAGTGGTGAAATTCGTGCTTAATCACACCCTATATTATGATAAAACCAAAAAGTAAAACAAATGTAACTGCTTATATTATTCAATTGAAACAAGAACCACTTAAAAATCTTATAAATCCTGCTTCACACCACAAAAATGAAACAAATCATTCCCACATTTATCACTCAAACTCCTCCACTCAGTCTTACCCTGCCGACTGAAATGCCGGTCTAAATCATGCACCATTTGTCTCTTCTATATCAAGACCCAGCCAAACATCAAACATTCACCGTAATCATTCAAAACTTTATTTGTAATATTATAATCAGCAAAATCAGCATCTTAATTACAGGCATGTATCATTGTTTGCAACAATGTCTATAAAGCCGCTAATACTCTAAGTGTTTCACCGCCTCCTCATTTGCATTTACACACACACCGTCTAAAAATAGCTCGCAGCGCTGCAGCGCGCTGTCGACACACACAGCCTCCTTTCACATCAAACTCTCTTATTTTATATTACAAAGACGTCTTATATTTACAATCACTCTCAGGCCTGACAGCTTAGCACCTACACAATTTCGACAAATTTACCATAACCGCCCAGCGGATAAACCCCAGGTTTTTTGCGATCAATTCACCAGTATCAGGCTTTAACTGTTTTAAGTGACAAAGTTTTAAGTTAAGGTTACACGCCCGAAGTCCAACTTCTGCTGGACAAAAAAGCGCAGACTACCGCTCCAAACGGTCAGGAGACTCTAACTCCTAGCTTATTCCTGGATGCCCTGTACCCCACAGTTAAGCCAAACCGAACTAACCCTATTCGCCGATAGATCAATGCCGAGCATCCTACGGCAAGGAGGGAGCGTAAATTCCGGGCTATGCGCTTCTTAGCAGTCCAACTGCCGTTCTTAAAAATTTATAATACTTTAAAGCAACAATCAACACCTCAGAAGAAGTGTATGACTGACACAGGTTTAACCTTCTGACCAATTTGGGATTCAAACCCACAAAATGACCAATTCCCTATATCCTACGTGAGACTCGAACTCACTTTCACTGTTTTTTAGGGACTTCAACCCTTTCTTAAGGGACTTTAACCCTTTCAACATTCCATTTTCATTATTTCAACTTCAACTTCTCATGAGATTTTCACCAAAATCAAAACAGACACCCACCAGCAATTTCAGTGAGTAGACTTTAATTTTCCATGTCCAATTTGGCACACTTCGGATAAAATCAACAGGTAGTGCCTATCTCTTTTATAAAGGCGCCTGTCCACTCAGTTCGATTGCCGGATAACGTCTGCCCATCTGACCACCTCAGACCGTCCAAGCCTCCAACTTCCACCCCAATACCACAGGACGAGCCCCCAAATGTTACGGGTTCAAAATATTGGAGATGGATACAAGAGGAAAACCAAAATAACAACACTGGTCCGGCCGGGTTGAGTCAAACGATGATTTTAATGAACACACGTGTGGGAGATGAACACTGCACGCAGACAGCATAAGATCTCAAAATGGTGGAGCATTGCTCAAACTCTTATAGCCTCTAGAGGCCCCCACCTATTCATAAAAGCCTAAACATTCACATTCTTTCTCTCACACGGCACCTAAGCTATGACCTTGGCTCCCTGTTTATCTGCTCCTGATGAGATGGGGCAGAAAACCTCTCCGGTATATTCTGCTTTCTTCTAATCAGACAAATAAGATCATGACTCTCTGAAAACACTCTCTGAAAACACAGTAGGGGTGCCTACTGGGGTCAGCGGGGGAGCTGGCCCTCCCCATCTCCAGCTGCCTCCCTCTTCCCGCACCACTACAATCACCCACACATGCAGGGCCTTGGGGTAAAGGTGTGTCACCAGGGTGCAGGGGAAGCATCCCCCCGTCTGTCCCCTTCTGGCTGCCTGTGCCTCAATTTTATCACACAACTTAGACATTCACATTACTCACACTCTCGTAACACATACATATAGGACCTTGGGGGTGGGCACGCTACACGGCATCCAGAAGACCATCAGGGTGTACAACCTCACCCCTGGCGTCGTTGCCCACCTCGCAATTTTAAATACACGTAGACATTGAGGGCTATCAGAAGGGGCTATGCCAGGGGTGGGCAATCTCAGACCACGAGGGCCGGTGTCCCTGCAGGTTTTAGATGTGTCCTCGAACCAACACAGCTGATTTAAATGGCTAAATCACTTCCTCAACATGTCCTGAAGTTCTCCAGAGGCCTGGTAACGAACTAATCATGTGATTCAGGTGTGTTGACCCAAGGTGAGATCTAAAACCTGCAGGGACACCGGCCCTCGTGGACTGAGATTGCCCACCCCTGGGCTATGCGCTTACCTGCTGCTCTCTGTCAGGTAGCTCCATGCCCTCCTGGGTTTTAAATGCACCTTAGAACATAACACCACCTGGGTCTGGGTGCAGTTTCCCTCTCCAGGCGCAAGGGTACCCTAGACCTGGGGTATAGAGTACGCTTGGGGAGTGTGATTGTGTGTACGGTGTGGAGACATGGGCTGTGTCCCAATTCAGGGTATGCACGCTTGAAGTACGCACACTACGCGTACTACGTACGGTGCGTACTACAAGTACGGGAAGTGCGGAAGTGAGAGGCTTGTGAAATGGGACGGTCTAGCCTTCGTCGCGTTGTTCAGGTTGCCTAGCAACCATGATACTAACCGCGAGAAATGTTTCATACAGCTTTGTGTGACAGAAATGAAGGAGAAAAATGTTTTGTTGGTCATTCATTTTTGTCATGACATCACTTTGATTAGTTGAGACCACAGGACTGTAAAACATGATAGTTGGGCTTCATTTCTGTACTGAACAGTCATTTCAAGATTAGTTAGTAAATAATAATTAGCTAATGTTGTTCATGAGACTAAAGTCATCTCACTGTGGTAATGTTAATATAATATGGACAATATTATATGTATTGTCATATATATATATATGAGCTTGAACTCTGGGTGAAAGATGCAAGTAGCAGTTAATTATATTTCCTATCACCTTAAATCTTCACTCAAAGACAAGTATCTCTGACAGGGTATATACAGATGTATTATATATATGAGACAAACATTGTTCTTTCAATATGTTGGCATTACTAAATTTGGCTCAATGCTTACATATATGTGTAAAAAGAAAATGTACGAGCTGTGAAAACTGTTGGTGATAGAATGAAGAGTAGACTGATATATTAAATATTTCTTTATTGGGTGAGAAAATCAGACCATGTCATAACTGCTTTAAGTCATACAGAATAGATATCAGAGCCTTAAACAGGCCGACTTCTGCTAAATGGGTCAAACTGGGCAGAAAGTATACAAACACATAACATCCTAATAGAATATGATGTAACACTATAGATCAACTTAGCTCAGAGTATATAAAGCATATAAACAATTACAGCAATATGATGCAACAAACACAGCAGTGCTACTAATCCAAAATACTCAAAGCTTCATAGAACTGAAACAAACATTTATTTTTAGCTCTATTCTGCTGCTGATACATACTTTAGGTTTCTGAATATTAAACTTGTTGCTGCCTTTCATAGTGTGTAACTTGAAGGTAGAGCAGGGCGATATGACCAAAAATATTTATCACGATATACATTTGAAAATTTGCGATAACGATATAACTGACGATATAATTGACACTAGACAAAATCTTTACAACTCCACAACTGTATTAGTGCAAAAAAAACCCATCAATGTATTTTCACTTAACCCTTATGCGTCCCTTTTTTCACGAGGGACGCATAAGGGTTAAACAAGCAGCTGTTTTTTATGTGCATTAAAGTTATATAAGAATGTAACAGTGCAAATTCCTTGCTGACAGTTTAACCAAGAGGCATTTCCAGTGGAAATTGGCCGACATATCCTCAGCATAACCATGTATAATATCCACAAAACTTAAAAAGAGGTTATACACACACACAATACGGTAATATTATGTTGAAGCACAGTACGTATCACTCCGCGAGGCGCCTGCCTACGATAGCCGTAATGCTCCGACAATCAAATCAAGCGGTGCGGGTTCGTAGCTTAGCAAAGTCGTACTAAAACATTTGACAGATTTTCGAGCGCCTTGTACCACGTAAAATCGTTTCGAGGTCAGTAAACACAACCAGAATTCATACATAAGGCACACGGGATTATAAGGGGCACTGTCGATTTTCAGAAAAATCAAAGGATTGATTTTAAGTGTGCCATATTTTCCAAACAACACGGTAATAACGACGGCCCGCTAGCATGCGCTACCAAAAATAGTGCTTTGTTGTGTATCTGACGGACAAAAGCTAAACCAGTTCCACACCACTGAAGTTGCAGCATTTTACAAACCAATTCTGGTTCATCCGTTTCATTTAACGATCCACTTTCGCTCTTCTCATTCTGCGTCGCCGCTGTGTGCGTATGTAAACATAAGCACTGCGCATGCGCGTTTTACCCATATTCTATCGCGATATTTCATTTTCCTATCGTTGCCCAAAATTACACCGGTATTACCGTGAACGGTATGATATAGCCCAGCCCTACTTGAAGGCCCTGAGTACTTTCTCCCACACTGAAAACACTGGAATGATCAAATTACCTGAACATTACCTAATAAGACTGATTCAGGACAGACAATTAGTTATTTTAAATGTTTCTAGCAGTCCTTCACAAACAGGAACAGTCTGTCTATTCTCCCCATCTGTCAGCTGCTGCTGGCTCTTCCTCCTCCTCTTCCTCACACACTGCTGAGTTTGTCCTGGTGGATCATCAGGGGTGCAAAGCCTCACAGATGATGTGCAGCAGTGGGTCCCTCAGTCTGTCCTCACTCTGGACACTTGCAGTCGTCACACATGGAAATCAAATGTGTGATAAGCTGCAGGATTCAAACACAAGTGTAACTTATAAATACATGTTCATACTTTTATTCCACAATCAGAGAGAAAGAAAGAGAGAGAGAGTGCAGGACAGACAGACAGGTGACAGTCTCAGGTGTACACACTGCTACAAAACAGCACAAGAGAAGGAGGATTTAGTGTTTGTGTTATTACGAGTGCTAAACAAGAAGAGTTCCCAGATGGTCCAGTGGACACATGTGTGACTCCTGTGATTAAAGCATCTTTCTTTCAGCTTAACGAGTGAACCGTCAGCTCGTTCAAACACACGTTAAAGTCCGTTTGGCTCGACACCACCGAACAGAGGCAGCAATATAACATAGCTAACATTAACAGTGCAGTGAATCCTGCTTGTGCCGTCATATTCAGGACTGCAAACCGAGCAGCATCACTGACTTTCAGCTTGTTGTGTTTGTGGATATATGACTGACTTTAATTATCCATAAAATCATCACATTCTCTGTAAGATTAAGGTCAACTATTGTATTATTATATTTTAAATGCTTTAAAACAAAGTAAACGCTGAAAGTACAAACATCGCTAATGGCAAATAACTTTGCCGACATGTGGCCAACAGTAGTGTTTTAATGTTCCTCATTATTAAACATTTGCACATAAAAAAGTGACATCATATTCAGTACTTACGTTTAACAGTTTACTCTTCGGCCGCTACGCTTCTGCCGTCTGCGGCAAAATTATCCACAGTGACTGCCGCGCTATAAATTGTGGGATATGTTCGGCCACGAAGTCTACACCGCCACAGCCTTAAAATTCAGCGAAATGAAGGCCGAATTTGAGGGCCGCATTTCGAGCAGCCTTTGAATTGGGACAGCCTTCGGCGCGCCGCTGTGATGTAATCGGCCTTAAAATGCAGCCTTTAAGGCTGCAGACCCTGAATTGGGATACAGCCAACATGTTTTGTCCAAGTTGTGGAAAAAAGTTGGTAGAGCAGTCACCAAACTTCCGAACAGAACAACTTCCGGTTCAAAAGGCTACCGGATCCATCATCCAATCAGTGATGCCTGTTGTTGCAGCATTGGTACCTACCTCTTCCGGTTTGGTTTTTGTTTTTGCGCTTTTCAATTTGTTTTTGCGTTAAGTGAATTTGTTTTTGCGCTTTTCAATTTGTTTTTGCGTTAAGTGAATTTGTTTTTGCGCTTTTCAATTTGTTTCTGCGCTTTTCAATTTGTTTCTGCGCTTTTCAATTTGTTGTGCGTTTTGTGATTTGTTTTTGCGCTTTTCAATTTGTTTTTGCGCTTTTCAATTTGTTTTTGCGTTAAGAGATTTGTTTTTGCGCTTTTCAATTTGTTTTTGCGCTTTTCAATTTGTTTTTGCGCTTTTCAATTTGTTGTGCGTTTTGTGATTTGTTTTTGTGGTTTGCACTTCAGGGCCACCGTAATATTTAGAAGTAGAGGCTTTAAAACCAAGTTACCGCTGAAAGTACAAACATCACTAATGTCACATAACTTTCCCGACATGTGGCCAACAGTAATGTTTTAATGTTCTTAAACATTCGCACATAAATACGTGACATCATATTCAGTACTTACTTTTGACAGTTCACTCTTCAGCCGCTCCCTTCTGCCGTATTTTGCGTCAAAATTATCCACACCCACCGCCGCGCTATGGATTGTGGGATATATGGGGCCACGAAGCGTGCACCGGACCACGCTTGATATTTGGGGAAATCGACGGCGCATTTGAAGTGCACTTTGAATTGGGACAGCCGTCGTCGCGTGGCGGTGACGTAATCGCACTTGAAACGCGTACTTCAAGCGTGCAGACCCTGAATTGGGACACAGCCATGGAGACAGAATGTCTGTCTCCATGTTGGGTGAGTGCTGAGTAATTGCATATGAGAGCATGAGGGTGGGAATGGATGTTTGTATCTGTGTGTCCCTGTTTTTCTGTGTCTATATGTCAGGTCGGGTATCAGACGCCACCTCTCTAGGGACATCTCAGGCCCTCCATGGTATGGAGGCCTATCTCCCCCCACCACTTCCCCTGCCAGTGGCAGACGCCCTCAGACATTGGTGCATTGGTGGTTTTTTGTGTCCGGGGATGGGCGTCCAGGTATACACCAGCTCACTCCTGGTGGCTGCTTGTCGGGGCCTGGAGCCTGGGGCTTGTTCGGGCCCCTTCAGGGTGGGGTGGCCTCGGCCTGGGGCTCGGTCACTCTGGCACAGCTGGCTGCCAGTGGAGCTCACGGGCACATCACTGCAACCCCCCTGGCTTCTGCTCCGCGGCTGCTGAGTGACCCCTCATCTGGGGCTCTCCTCAGCTCTTTCTGGGATAATGGCGCGGCTGCCCCTCTGTTGGTCTTCCTTGGTCTCTTGTGTTCTGGGGGCCTCTGGATGTCTGGAGCCTGGATCTCCTCCATACCTGCTTCATGCCCTAGAGGACGGGGCTGTGGCCCCCCACACCCTCTAGCAGATCATTACATGAAAGAACCTTTTAAAAACAAGCGCGTTCATGCTCACAGGTGTACAGACGGGTGCTCACACACACAAACTACACCCTTTTTGGCTCCTACCTCAAAGCACACTGTGCGCTGTCGATCTTACGTGCTGCACAATAATGTTTAATATTTAGTATTTACTGTTATATTCACATAGATCATCGCGATAATGTTGTTTATTCTATTGCTCTCTTTTTTGCTTGTTTTCTCTTTTTCCTTTCTCAACAGGTGATCCAGGTGATTCATATATGTATTTTTTGTCTGTTTGTTTTGTTGGTTTTTGTTTTTTGCCCTTTATCCCTGTCCCTCTTCCCCGCTGTTTTTCTTTCCCTATTTCTTTCTCCCTTTTCTTTTCCCCAGTCATGTCTGTCCTGTATTTAACAAGTAAAATAAATCAAATAAACAATCAAAGGTGAATCAAATGGACCATTACGGCGAGGCTGGGATGATCCATTTGGTAAAGTAAATCCGTTGGGCATCTTTCTTTGCCTTTAGACAATAATTCTGATGGCAAAAGAACCAAACAGGACAGGCAAAAAAAGAAAAAAAAAGAAATCATCCCAAGGGTGGAAACTCCAGACTGAGATTGAGACTGGGTGCTGATCAGAAGTCTTCAGAGACCCAGCAAGAAGCAGGGACCATTTCTGGCATAGCTGACAGCCCAGGCAGTGGTTGAGGTCAAAGGTCGTGTGGTTTGGGGCCCTACTAGTCATCATGAGAAGATTCTAAAACCACAGCAATAACCATAAAGCTGCATTGGAAGGAGAAAGTGAGGGGTGAATAGAGCGCCCTCCTCCAACAAGAGCGTGCCAAGCTCCAACTCAGCGACTGCAGAGCAGACTCTGTGCCACCGAAGAGGGATCATGAATGAATGCAGATGGCACCTGATTAAACAGTAGTTTTGCCTGAAGTAGTTCCATGTGTTTTTAAGCTAAGGTGGCCATTGGTGTGAAGTTAATGATCATTTTATAAATGATATGCATTTACATGACTCTCCGACTCTCCAAATATCACAAACTCTGTTAGAGTCCTGAGCATGAGTAAAAGTGACTGGAGTAATTATAGCATGCAAGCTTTACAGCAACCTGTGCACATTTTGTAGGGCAGCTAGACTGATTCTCTAGCATGTCAGTTCCTGATGCGTAAGTGCATTAGGCTCTCATTGTCTGAGTAAATATAGTGACAACAGTTGTGGGTTGTTTTGACATGTGTACTCAACTTTGACACATTGTTTGACACCCTAAAGGTAAGATTTTGAGTTCATCACATTTCATTGAGGGATTTTGATAGGCATCAAACATGCTGGAAGCGCATAAAGAATGAGGTTGTTCTTCCAGAGTTAAAATTGGTTGTTTGGTTTCCCTAATCACTGATGTGGGCACAGTAAAGATATTTTACACCTTTTAAATGGGTTGATGGCCCTAGTACACTGCATAGATAGAAAGGAAATATCTATCACTCTGTTGTAAAATTAGCTCAGAAGCATTTGATATATGTTGGCTGTGTGGAAATTCATGACTAATTCTAGGTTTTACCCCAGACTTTGAGAAGCACTAACATCAGTGTAAGTTTATGTTTGTGGTATTAATTTAGCTACAGGTTCAGACATATTCACTGTCCTTGATGGCAAACATCTGGACAGGGCAAACCAAATGGCACAAAGTAGTGTGTGTGATGTTTGGTGAGGCATGTGTGCGTCAGTCCCTAATAACACAGGGGATGAGGGTCTTTTACAGAAACGGTTAATAAATTGGGAAACATGGGTTGATGGATTTAATGATAAAGTGGAAAAATATATCACACACTGAAAGACTTCCTTTTCTAAATAACAGGTTTTTATGAAAGAGCAGCTTGATGTAACTAAGGTTGAAGTTTTCTTTGCAGATGAACAACGGAGGCTGTTTCATTTCTGTATATGATCTCATATTGTTTTCTTTTATGATATAACTGCCACCCTTTGAAAGGGTGAAGACTCAGATGGAGCAAAGATGATCATAAAATGTGAATTTGTTTTTTCCTTCTGACTATAGGGAGGATGCACATTGTGGAATTTCTTTGAGTACACAATGGTGCTGATGTTCAGTATTAGAAAAGAAATCTCCATGTGTTTTTATGTGATTCTTAATTAATTATTTTTAATTCTTAATTGTGGTATCACAAAGGGTGGAATGTGGTGGTAGATTTCTTTTCTCATGTATTAATCACATATTTAATCATATCACATTAGTTATAGTAATATCACTTTCTCACTTTACTATAGTAAGAGCACTCCTGTCACCAGTTTGTTCATTATTATTGAACTTTGATTTTGTCATTATTTATAATTTCTAGTCTTCAGCTTCTGTCTCTGTGTTTCATGGTTGCTCTTTCTCCCCTGTCAGCTGTATCCCCTTGTCAAGTTCGCATCTGTGTTATGTTTCCTGTTTTACTTTGAAAGTCTGTGTCTCCTGTCAGTGTTTCTAGTTTTGCTTTCCTTGGCTTTTTAGGTCTGATTTGTCCCAGCTGTGTTTCCCTCCTGTCTCACATTCCCTGATTGATCCCTCTGTGTATTTAAGCCCTGTGTGTTCCTTCAGTGTGTCATCATCTCCCTCATCTTACACTGTGCGTTGTGTCTGCCAGCCTGTTTAGTTTATTTGTATTTTTAGTGTAGTAATTTTGTTGTATTTAGCAAATAAGCTGTGTTGAGTGTACTTTTTTGCCTCCTGGGGTCCGTTCTTCGTACCTCGCTAAGTTAGCTGGATTTGATTGCTGACGATTTCGCGTGATCTTGGATCGTTCGGTTCTCCGAAGCTCATCCGGGACTTGCTGTCATAGCAACAGATCCGTAAGCGTAAACCTGCTTGGGAGCAGGTTTACTTTATGTAAACAGGATTAGATCGCAGCCACTCAGGTATGTCCGCTTCATTTATACGAAAGCAACAGCGATATTTCTCCACTGTTTTTCCATAAATAAATATTATCAATGTAACTAAAGATAATGCAGTATTTGATTCTTTTATTGATTTCATACAGATACATACAGGTCATTTCCTAAAAAAGGGAAATGTACTATTAATCATTCTATTTCATGTATTTGATTATTTCAGATGTAATTCATATTTTAGAGTAGTAATAATAAAACACTTCGTGTAATCAAGATGAGAGACCACGGCTATAAAAGCGAAGGTGGATTTGGGAAGTCTGTCGCAGCCATGTCCTGTCCGTTTGTACGCGAGCAAGGAAGGTGCAAGATTGATAAGGAGAGTTTCCAGAATTCAGCGTATATTGCGGGATAGACAGGATCCTTTAGCTCAGCGCGACGGTGTGCTCATAGAGAGATATCGATTTTCCCGTGAGGGTATTATTTACTTAACACTCCCTCTCTCTCTCTCTCTCTCTCTCACACTCTCTCTCTCTCTCTCTCTATATATATAGATATATATATATATATCTCCCAACTTACTGTGCATGCTTCAGTCACCCCTTGCATGGGAACAGGTAAAAGTGATGGAGTGTTATGTAAAACTACACACAAAAAACCCACAATGTCAATAAATGTCACAGTACAAAAAGCCGGGGTGTGACGAGGGGGTGCAGGACCACCACCTGTCTTTATTTGCTCTGCCCTTTTCTTGGTTGCTGTTATAAACAAACAAACAGATTATTTCAGGGTCTCTTTTCAAGAGGCTAAAAGCAATATAAGTGATAAATATTACCATTCTGTAGAATATTCTTATATTTCACTTTTACTTGTTCCCATGTTCTAGTGGGTCCTGTTGTGGCTCTAATGTGAAAGAGGATATAATGTAATATTATATAATAAATTACTTACGAGTTTAATTTGTCAACAACTTTCTGCCAGCCCCTCTCTCCTTGCTTTTGCAGCCTTTGCAGTGTTCCCTTGAGTTTTAATTAAACTCTGAAACTCCTGAAATCCCCTCAATCAAGAGTTCTTGCTCTGCTGCTGAAAAATACTGTGCGCGCTCCTTCGACATCTTCGCCGACCAATCAAAGGGTTGCCGATCAATGTTTCTACTATCGATGCGTAGCCCCTTTTAAGCCACTCAGTGATCTCAGATTACTTCATCCAGCTATACTAATCGTCAACAACAGGTGTGTTCGGAGAACCGGATTAGCGAGCTCAAAGTTGGCACGATGATTTGATCTTGGATGTGTCATTTGATCTTGGATGTAGTAAGCGAGGTACGAAGAACGGACCCCTGGAGTCTGCACATTGGATCCTCCATTCCTGCCTGCTGCACACAGTACATGACATTTATGCTCTGTCAAGTGCTCACTCATCCCACATCTCCTCCCTCTTGGTAGTCACCAATCGCAGTCTTTACATAAAATCAACAGATTTTCATTACTGAAACTACATTTCTTATTTGACATATTGATCAGGCTCATAATTTATTTTTAATCAAAGTTATAATCAAAGTTGAATTACTACTAGCAGATGTGGATAAAGCTCTTTTTTACAACGAGATCATAAAACTGGGTTTAAAACACTAAAGGCTGGATGTTAAATCCTTTTACCTGTTTGGGGACGTCAACGCTCTCTTTCTCAAACCTGTTACGACAGAAACTTTTTTTTAACTGAGATCAGGTTTGTGATGGCCACTCTACTAACTTGACAATTTTGCCACAGTTTCTGAAGTATAGCTGTGCATTTAACCCAAGTGTTTAAACTAAACAACTGCTGCTGTTGTTTAGTTTAAACATATTTAAGCGTGATAAGCTGTTGTTAGAATTTATTTAACAGGACCCTTTTCTACATAGCTGGTAACTAAGCAGGGGCGGGTCTAGCAAAGTTTTGCCAGAGGGCCAAGTAGGGCATTAACAGGGAAAGGGGGGCACAAAGAAATACTTTTCTTTCTAATTGTCATGTCTAGTGTGAGATTATTATACTGTCATATGTTATTTTAATAAAGAATTATCTGAATCTTACACCCAAAGTTTTCATCTGATGTAAAATGTATAAAAGTCCATTACTGTAATATAGTAACTATTATGTCTAATATATACCCTAGTAACCTATCCTTTTTCCTTTGGGGATGTACCATCTGTGCAGCCTGCAATTCTGTCGAAGAAAGATGTTGAATCTATTTAATTATTTTAGAAAAATACTTGATTTCTGTGTATTTGTTTTACACATGCATTAAATTAAAAAACCAGAATAGGGAGAATGGTGAGGTTTAAGTTTATTAGTTCAGTATTGCTGAACTATGAAATATTGTGAAATACTATGAAATATATATAACAGAATAGCTGTAGTGTTTTGTTTATTTAAACTTGAGGATGAACTTATACAAAATGCAGCAAGATATAAAAAACCAAAAACGTTTTATTGATTATAAAATACGCTATATCAGATTTATATTGGCAGATATTCAAATTTATGATATCGGTATCGGTATTGGCGGTGGCTGTAGCTCAGGAGGTAGAGCCTCCTCCAGTCTGCATGTCAAGTAACCTTGGGCAAGATACTAACCCCAAGTTGCTCTCCAATGCATCCTTGTGTGTGAATGTGGTTAGACAGCACTCAGTTTAGAGTCAGTGCTTGTGAGAATGGGTGTGCTTGGGAGAATGTGGCAAGTTGTATAGAGCTCTTTGATTACTCCGGGAGAGTAGAAAAGCGCTATATAAGAATCAGTCCATTTACCATCGGACATAAGAAAGTGGTATCGTGCCATCTCTAGTTTAAACTTCAAGTTCAGCTCTTGAAGGTCTTCAGCTGCTCATGTTGCAGATCCACTGTGAGCTGAAACTCCAATGAAGCTGTTAGAAAAATCAAAGTGATGTTTCAGATTAGTCAATGAGCTCATTAGTTAATAACTGTGTAAGATGGTGTTATGGTCCCCTGATCCTCTGCTGCCTACCCACCATCTATCTTTCCTCCCTCTGTTTTCTATCTTTGTCTCTCTGTGAGTGTGGCATTTGTGGTGTGTGTGATGTGCAGTGTTGGGACTAACGCGTTATTAAGTAACGCGTTACAGTAACTACGTTATTATTGTGGTAACGAGCACGGTAACTAGTTATTATGCCAAAACCAGGAACGCGTTACTCGTTACTGGGATTTAGATAGGCTCGTTACTCGTTACTTCGTGTGGTGGATATCGCGGAGCTTCCACAGATTCAATAACATTAGCAAGTGGTGGAAGCCAGCAGGTGGATGAAGGAAAAGGGAGGCAAGAGGAGAGACCCGAAGCGGCCGCCGGTCCGCGTGTCAGGTGAACTGAACTTCAGGTAAGAAGTTATGACCTGCAGTCTATCTGAGTCAGATATAAACCAAGTTTAGGTGGAGTTTATTTTCGGTATGCTGACATTTTCGTACTGCGTGCTAGCTAGCATGACGGAGTTTCTACTGTATACAGCTGTGTGGGTGCTATGTTACTGATGTTGAACTTTATTTTGTTCATACGGTTAATTATTAGAGTTGCCAACCGTCCCGTAAAAAACAGAATCGTCTCGTATTCAGAGAAAATATTACGCGTTTCGTACTGAGGTGAAAAGGAACACAGTTTGTCCCGGACTTCAGCTACAATGAAAAAGACACAAAGCTGAAGCTGCACAGCTGCCTCTTCTTCTCTCATTCTCTCCTCTCCCGTTTCTACTTCAATCACGAAACTGATCAATGATCAGCTGATCGGCTTTTCTCTCTTGTTTATTTATCGCCCACTTTGCGCCAGAAAGAGGAAACCAGCGGATGTCGCGCTAAACAACAGCAGCACGTTTAAGCTTGATCAGCTGTTGTTAGAATTTATTTAATATTAATTTCTAGTATCAGCTGATGTTTGCTGGAGCCACAGCTGTAAAGCTGCTGGTCATGATATCAGTTTGGTTATCTGGTGAGAGGGAAACATGAAGATGAAACCAGGAGATGTCCTTACTGAATCATCAGAGCTGAACAGGTGATGGAGAAACAGGTTTACCTTTTAGGTGACATGAATGAGTTGAAGGGAAGTTATGAACTGTTTCTGAGAGACAAATAACACCAGGATCCTTTTCTACGTAGCTGACAGCTGGTAACTGTGCAGGGGCGGGTCTAGCAAAGTTTTGCCAGGGGGCCAGGTAGGGCATTAACAGGGAAAGGGGGGGACAAGGAAATACTTTTCTTTATTATTCTCATTTAAAATGTCTCGCTTTTAAAAAAATAATTATCTGAGTCTTACAACAAACAATTGATAGATTGATACATATATACCATCAGAACAGTGTACATCACTGTCACAACAGTGTTTATTTTCATTCAAAGGCTTTATGATTTTTCCTATAATGGTGGGCCGGTCTCTAGTCAAAATGCCCGGGACGATTTTTTTGTCCCAGTCCAGCTCTGTATGCAGCTCATCTGCAGTCTGGTGTTACCTACATCTTCCTATTCAGAAGGCAGAATTTCCAAGTTCTGAGTACAATCAAAAGCACCACGACTGCAGTTTTTGTGTTGGATGTAAAAAGCAGGCTAGAATCATGGCGGCGGTCAACGACGGTCCAGGCGTGGGATTTCTCTCATGGAAATGTGCACATTATTTTTTCCTTTCTGTTGGTAGGTGGCACAGTGCACTTGTGGCAAGTAAGCAAGCTAGAAGACTGGCAATCTGGCTGGGTATCCAGTTACGGAAGCAACACATTAACAAGAGAATTCTGAGTAAAACCAAAGTTACTTTCCCTAGTAACTAGTTACTTTGAAAGTAACGAGTAACTTGAAGTAACTGAGTTACTTTTTTAGAGAAGTAACTAATAATGTAACTAAGTTACTAATTTAAAGTAACTTACCCAACACTGGTGATGTGTGTCAGTGGGGTTTGGCAGTTCTGGTGGTTCCTGCTCCTCCTCGGCTGGAGCACCTGCAGTAACTGATAATCAGTCCAGCACATCAGTTTGGAAGAACTTGACTCCATTTTTGACACAGAGCAGCTTTTACTTTTTACAGAAGCTTCATCAAGCTGCACAAAACAGAGGAAAATGTGCAGGACAGAAGAAACAGCAAAGGAAATCCTGTCAGTGTTGAAAATAGAAGAGTCTGTGCAGACTAACATGTTTCACTTCTAAAATACACCAGGTGTGATTTGAAGGACGCAACAAAACCACATCAGAAACACATCAGAGACTCATCACATCACTCACTGGATTATTTTTCTTTCACCATTATTTGGAACAAAGAAAATAAAACTTGACTGGTTTGTGTCATTGTGGTGCTGCATGGCCCACTTTCTCCTGAGATTCAGTTCACAGACAGATGTTCTGATAGTTTTCTGTAGAATTTGCTGCTATAATTCAAAATTGATTGTATGATTAATGATGGTGAGCCAGATGGGCCAAACCATGATACTATCAGCAGCATGTTTCATTGTAGTGGTGGCATCATTGATGGGATAAATGGACTGGTGCTTATATAGTGATTTTCTATTTTCATGTGGACTAAAGTAGTGGACTGACCAACAGACTGACATTAACATCAGAGCCCTGCTGCTAGTGTGGCTAAAAGAAAAGAGAAGAAGAGACAGTCATGTTGATATGAACATTAGAGAAACACATCATGGAGCTGAAATATGATCCTGCTTCCTCATTTGGACTCATTCACCTCAGCTGACACATTCAACAGCAGACAGGTTTTTGTAGCAGTCTGTCTCACTGTGGGAGGAGGCAGCTACCCCATCTTTGGCTCTGGAACTAAACTGTCTGTAACAGGTAAGAACAAACATTTATTTTCCTTCAGTCGTTTTATTGTAGAAGCTGAAAATGTGTTTAAAGTCAGTTTCTGCTGCTTCAGGCTTTACATGTTAGTTTTTTCATCATTAGTAGAGAATTCATCTGCAGCCATTGTTGCATAAGAAAAGCTCAATAATCTCTGAAAACATGTTTAAATCTCACTGAACAACTAAAGTTATTCTTTATTTCTGCAAATATTAGTGATGTTACAAATATTTAGGATTTGATCATCTCAGTAATTCTGCACCATCTGCTGGTTTTTCAACACAAAATCATATTAGCTGTTAAAATTAAATTAATATAAATTAACTAATATGGTTTCAGGAAAGATTTGCTTTATGTTGAAGAACAAATATTTTTTAATATTCAAACATTTATGTAGCTACTTCAAAAAGTATTTTCTGGTAAATAAAATGATGAAAACAGATACTGATTAGAAAACTCAGAAATGATATGACATATAAATTTAGGATGAATATGATATCGTTAAACTCCGATATGTATTTCTGAGATGAAGTTGTGTGTGTAGATTTGTACGTGACAATAAAAAGTTAATAATACTTTTCGATATAAATTTTTACTAAATATACTTTGTCATATAATTTGTATTTTATGACTAAAGATATCATGAAGTATATCTCATATTACTGAAAACGTTTTATTCACCATTTCAGTTTTAGTGTTTTAAAATTGTTGCTATACTTTTGTATATGAATAAAAACATAACTTAAAATAATCACTGCATTACTTTTCCAATTTTTGCACAAAAATATTTAAGAATAAATAATTCTGAAAGACAAATATGGTCTTTATGGTAAAATATATCAAAGACAAGAAGAATGGAAATTTTATCTGCTGAATTGAATTTTGTGAAATGATATTTAATTTTATTAATAGTACAAAACAATATGAAAAAAGATGAATTTGTTTTTGGACAGAAGAGTATCTCTGTTAGAACTCGTGTCTAAGGACTGATATGGAAAATACATTTTCACTTATATAAAGACAAATGTATATATTTTAAAATCAGACTGAACTAAACTTTCTTCAAACAATAAAAAGCAAACACATGACGAATTAAAATGAAATGAATTTAATTTGACTTTTAACAACATGCTGAGTGTTCCACATGTGAGCCATGATGACATGAGGTGATGACTGTGTTTGATATGAAGCTGAATCCAGTGTATGTAGTGAACTTTGTGCTGTATTGATGAGTAGTTTAGTGATCAGAGTCCATGTAGTTTCCAGGATCAGACTGAATGCAGTGCAGTGCTGGAAGCTGCTGCTGACTGTGTGAATGTGTGTCTGTGCTGCTTGTTGCTGCTGTCAAACTTCAGATGAGCAGGTAGTGAAGCCCGTGGTGAGCGTGTACCCAGCAGCATCCAGAGCCCACCTGGAGGGGAACAGCTCCCTGCTGTGTGTGGCCTCAGCCATGTTTCCTCCTCTGGTCCAGTTCTCCTGGAAAAGACAGAAGAAGAACGGCGGAGAAGCGGAGGAGCTGCCCCCTGCTGAGGGAGAGCAGCTGGAGCTCAGAGAGTCGGGACGCACCATTGCCATCAGGATGGTTGATGGGAGTGATTCTGACACATATAAATACAGCTGCTGGGTGAAGCACGAGGGGGGCACAGTGGAGGCCCAAACACAACAAGGTAATGAAGGCTTGGTGACTGTGTTCAGCAGTGATTCAGCTTCATGTGGAGATGCTGTCAAAGAGAGCAGAGGAGCAGAGGACTGACATTTATCACTGCAGCTCCAAACATTTGACTCCTTTTCTGTTTCAGAGGTTCCAGCTCCAGCAGCCTCCTGTCCTCCAGAGAGAGAGCCAGCAGACCTGCCAGCTCTGCAGCCAGCTGACTGTAAGATCACCTGCTGCCTCTCTGCATGGACAGCTCCAATGTCCAATGAGGGAGCTGGAACAAGTTTAGGGACTTAAAGTTGCACTAATTGATCAAATCTTCATCCAACAAGCTCTGATAAAGCCACTGTACACTAGCTGCTCAGCACCAAACAGCAGACAGACCATAATATGTCAGAGATCAGTTTGTTAGCTGCTTGTGGAGTTCTTCTGCCCCCAAGTGGACACAAACACTACATCAATTCATCCACTTGAAGAAGAAGCTGTGACTGTTTCTATTTGGACTTTTTCTCCTTGATCTGAGAGGAATAACCCGACTGTCTGTCTGTCTCTTTGTGTCTGTCTGTCCTTCAGTGTCCTTCCAGTCTCAGTGCAGGGTGAAGCTGCTCTGCCTGCTGTACACAGTGCTGATAGTGAAGAGTCTGGTGTACTGCTGTGGACTCTCGCTGCTGATGATCCTCACAAACAAGGGACCGTCCACCAACTGCACACATGCTGACTGACTGTTTTCTGCTCGCCTTTTCTCACCATCAAATCTCATCAATTCATCTCATTCATCACTTTGATCAGTATCACAAATGTTAGTTATGATGTGTTGTGCTTATTTTGGCTTTTTATTCAATAGTTAGAAGATCATCTGAAATAAATACATCTTTACATGTATTGTTACTCTGAGTTAGAATTCTTTTTGTACTTATTGTGATTTTTATTGTAGTAACAAAATCATCAGGTATATTTTTATCACAAGTTTTCTGTTTGATTTGCTTTTGGTTGATTTTCAAATGTCAAACAGTGTAGTTGTGTTTGTAAGTGTGAATAATAAAGATTTCAAGATGAAGAATTTGATTCTACTTTCATTGTGTGATAAACAACAACCCGTGTGAGTGAAGCACAAACTGACTGTATCCAAACTTGCTCTCCTGCAGCAGACGGGCTGTGTGGGTTTCTGCTCTGCAGCCTCCACACCGTTAGCTGTGGCTTTTCACTTTAATAACACAATGACAGTTACAAGCATGAACTCTGCTTAAAGAATGATTGAATAGTCATAAAAGGCGTTGAACCCCCTGCATTCTACTCAGCTCCCATGCTTTACTATTTGACCTGAGTTTTTCATTCTGAGTCAGGCTACGTCCACACGTACACGGGTATTTTTGAAAACGCAGATTTTTCTATGCGTTTGCACCTTTCGTCCACACGTAAACGGCGTTTTCGGTCACTGAAAACGGAGATTTCTAAAAATGCCTGTCAGGGTGGATATTTTCCAAAACTCCGTTTTTGCATTTACGTGTGGACAAGGAAAACGGAGAAAATGCAGCGTCAAAGGTGTGCGCCTGTTTTGACATCACACTGTGCGCCACGTTATTGTTTCGGTTAAATGAATTTCTACAATACTGTTACTGTTAATTGTACTCTCTGAAGTGTTTAAATGCTTACATATACACACACAGTCCCTCCACATATAGGACTCGGTTCTGCTTCTATGCCCCATGTTTGTTTACTATTTCCCACCAAGGCTTCTAGACTTCTGATTGGCCAACATTTCTACACGGTTAGGAATATATTGCCATCTGTTGCTTTGGCATGTTCCTAGCAGTGTTTTCCTTCATTTCTGCGCTTACGTGTGGATGGGATTATTTTTTAAAACGAAAACGGAAAATCTCCGTTTTCAAAAATACCCGGGTACGTGTGGACGTAGCCTCAGTTACACTGTGGCATTAAAGAGCCATCTGCTGCCCTCAGCACATTACCTTCGCTGGTTCCACCTTTATGTGAACTTCATTTCAATGAACTCATTCTGGTAGGTGATTTTAATTCAGATTGGCTTTCTTCTGTGTCTCATGATTTTAAGGCACACTGGCACTGTTTGTTTTTAAATCTAACGCAAATTATTCAAATCCCCACATGCCTCAAACCCAAATACCCAGATAAATCTTCTCTTATTGACCTTTTTTTTAACCAATATGCCGCATAGGTTTTCCACATCTACACTTTTTGCCAACGACCTGAGTGATCACTGCATGTGTGAGAGATTACTGGAAATAGGCCTTTCAGACAAAACATAGACCACAAGCATAAGCAGTGCGTGCAGTTATGCAATGGTCTCTCTTCCAGTTTTTGAAATGTCACTAATGGAGCAGCACAGGGTTCTGTCCTGGGCCCTACATTATTTGCTGTTCATCTTAACAGTGTAGGACAAAATCCAGATGCACCGGTGCATTTTTATGCAGATGATACAATTATTTATTGTTGTGCTCGTACCAACGACCTGGTTTTCAAACAGTTACAGCAAGTTTTTGATAATATTCAGTCTCCACTGGGTCAGCTCAGACTGGTTTTAAATACAGAAAAAAACAAAGACATGTTGTTCTAAAACAGAAAGAGTGTGCTGGCACTACTTCCTTCTCTTGTATCTGCTAAAGGAAATTCTGTTGAAACTGTGCCCTCATAACAATACCTTGGTATTGTGATTGGTGACAATCTTTCCTCTGCCCCATCTTCATTGAATACATTGCAAAAGGATTTAAAGCTGTCAATTGATTTCACTTGCAGACTTTAAAAGACGTAAACATGTTTGTGTGAAATCATCACTCTGAACGTATTCCTGTCTTTGATGTGACTGTGTACATCAGAAAAATGTAGCTATTTTATTGTTTCTTTTATTGTTGTAATTTTAATATATTGTAACGATGGTTAAATGTTATGTTACCATGGTGACAGGTGACGCCCTCTTGCTGCGACGGTGTGTCCTTCCGGGGTGAGAGGGCGCCCTGTGTGTGTTGTTGTTGTTGTTGGCGGTGCCTTGGCCGCGCTGGGCAGTTAGCTCGCGGCAGTGTTCTCTGCAATAAACGGCTGTGCTCTCTGACCAACCCGGCAGGAAGCAAGTCGAACGAAACCTCTGTCTCCTCCTTTCCGGAGCTCATTACACTGGTGTCAGAAGTGACGACCGACCGCCTGAAACGCCCGACACCCTGTTGCTGGCGACGCTGACCGTCACGAGACCGGAGGATGTTGCCGGACAAGATTAAGAGGGAGACGGAGGAGAGGGAGGAGAGGGAGGTTCGTCCGCGCTCGCCTGCCCATAGAGTGAGGGAAACGGCGCTGCGGCTGTCTGCTGAGGCTGGATTTTCTCCAGGTTTGGCTAGGCTCGGGACATTTTCGCACAGTGGCCGCGATTCCGGTGGGAGGGAGTCGACCTCGCTTGGCGCGCTGTCACGTGATGTAAACAAACATGGCGGCGCCCAGCAAGCTGCCGCGAACATAAAACGCCTAAGTTCAGCGGCAAGACGCCATGGGAAGTGTTTATTGCACAGTTTGAGCTGTTAGCTGTTGCAGCTGGCTGGTCTGAGGAACATAAAGCTCTCCAATTGGCTTTGTGCCTTTGTGAGGATGCAGCTGCATGCCTGCTGCTGCTGACCGAGGAGCAAAGGGGAGATTATAATGCTCTGGTTGGGGCACTTCAGAGACGTTTCGGGCAGTATAACCAACCGGTGCTGCTGAGGTCGGAGTTCCACAACAGACGCAGATTGCCAGGTGAGCCCCTTCGCATTTTGGCCCATGAAGTCGAGTGTCTCTGCCGGAGGGCGTATGACAGCATGCCACCATCAGTGCAGGCGGAGTTAGCTCGGGACCAGTTCCTGCAGGCCCTGAGCCCTAAAGAGCTCCGTATGCAGACTCAGCTTGCTCGACCGGCCACGCTCAGTGCAGCCCTGGAGCTAGCGTTGGAGAGGGAGATGCTTGCAGGATCCTCTGGGGGCGCTGATGACACGCATGTGGTGAGGGCTATGTCAGCACCTGCAGGGCGGATGGAGATGCCGGCGGGCCCGTGCAGTTTGGTTCAGACGGCTTCTCTGCAGTCGCCTTCCCCTCGGGCTGGCCCACGCCGCCGACCACAGAGCTGCTGGGGATGTGGACAAGTCGGACACCTCATCAGGCAGTGCCCCAAGCTTGCAGCGGTTCAGGGAAACGCCCACGGGCCCGTGTAGGTGGGAGTACACGGGCCAGGGAGAACGACTTCCCCACACCACCGCCATTTCCACCCAGTGCGGTCATCGCTGTGGGCTGGACCCAGGTTGGCGACTTTTGCCATGTTCCAGTGATGATTGCGGGGGTGTCCTGTACGGCCCTTCTGGACACAGGGTCCAATGCAACGCTGGTCCGACCCGATGTCGTCCCAACCGGGACTGCTGTGCAACCGACTGATGTGCGACTTAAGACTGTGACCGGGGATCTGGCCCCAATTAGAGGGAGGGGAGTGTTCCAGTTTAAGGTGGGGGACCTCGGTGTGCCTTATGCTGCCTGGGTGGCTGACGTGCAGGACGCCTGCATCCTTGGGCTGGATTTTTTGCGAGCCATTGGTGGTGTACTGGACTTGGGCAAAGGCTTCCTCATACTCCCTGATGGGAAGAAGGTGCAGCTTATTCCTCCCCCGGTCTGCCCAGCATCTGCCGCAGCATCCACCTCCACCTCAGAGACCCCCGCAGACCCGCCTGCTGCAGAAGGACCGTGACTTCATCTGGACCCAGGACTGTCAGCAGGCATTCAACACCCTCCGCAGATCACTGACGGAGTCCCCAGTCCTCGCCCCCCCTGACCCCACCCTGCCTTTTGTCCTGGACACTGACGCAAGCAATGTGGGGCTGGGAGCTGTGTTGTCGCAGGTTGGGCCGGAAGGTGAGAAGGTGGTGGCGTACTTCAGCCGGGTCCTGAACAGGAGTGAGCGGCGCTACTGTGTCACACGACGAGAGCTGCTGGCCGTGGTGGCAGGGGTGAGACACTTTAAGTACTACCTGTGTGGCACATCATTTGTTATCAAAACTGATCATGCCGCCCTCCAGTGGCTGATGTCTTTCAGGGAGCCAGAGGGACAGGTGGCTCGATGGCTGGAGGAGCTCCAAGCCTTCAATTTCACTGTGGAGCACAGAGCAGGGACGCATCATTCTAACGCAGACGCCCTCTCTCGCCGCCCGTGTGCTGCAGCTGGCTGCCGTTACTGTGAGAAGCGAGAGGAGACAGAGCGGGAACTCACAACAATGGATGGAGCAACACAGCTCACCTGCAGGGCTCTTCTGGTGGTGGATGCAGCGGAGTGGAGGGCACGGCAGGAACAAGACACTGACCTGCTGCCAGTCCTGCAGTGGCTGGAGAAGGAGGAGCGACCCCTTTGGGATGAGGTCACTGGGTTTTCCATCTGTACCAGGGGGCTGTGGGCCAAGTTTACAGCTCTCAGGCTGAAGGAGGGGGTGTTGGAACGTGCCTGGAAGGATCCTGCCACAGGGGAGGAGAGGTGGCAGGTTGTGGTGCCAAGGTCGCTGAGGTCAGCTGTGCTGGAAGCCTGCCATGGGAGCACTGGCTCTGGCCACTTTGGGGTCTCCAAGACCCTTCGCCGCCTCCGCCAGGGCTACTACTGGGGTCAGCAGCGGAGGGATATGGAAGACTTTTGCCGCAGCTGTGATGCATGTTCCTCGCACAAAGGGCCACAGGACCAGTCCCGGGCTCAGCTTCAGCAGCAACCAGCAGGAGCTCCAATGGAGCGAGTAGCTGTGGACGTCATGGGCCCATTTCCTCGTACAGACAGAGGAAACCGCTATGTCCTTGTGGCCATGGACTATTTCACCAAGTGGCCGGAAGCATATGCCATCCCAGATCAGGAGGCTGAGACTGTCGCTGATGTATTAGTGGAGGGGATGTTCAGCCGCTTTGGAACAGCAGAGACCCTCCACAGTGACCAGGGGCGTAACTTTGAGTCCAAGGTATTTGCTGCCATGTGTGAACGCCTTGGGATTAAGAAGACCCGCACCACCCCACTTCACCCCCAAAGCGATGGACTGGTGGAAAGGTTTAACAGGACGCTGGCCCAGCAGCTAGCCATCCTTACCTCAGAACACCAACGGGACTGGGACTACCATCTTCCCCTTATCCTCATGGCCTACAGGTCGGCAGTGCAAGACTCCACCCAATGTACACCTGCCCTGCTCATGTTAGGGAGAGAGCTGAGAACTCCCGCAGAGTTGGCTTTTGGGAAGCCCCCGGACGCGCCAGAGGCACCACCAGGCCAGGACTACTCAAGGAGGCTGCAGGACCGGCTGGATTCTGCACATTCCTACGCCCGGGAGCAGCTGGCGAAGGCAGGCCTGCGCCAAAAGAGGAATTATGACATCACCACTAAGGGGAGGCACTTCCGTGCTGGGGAGCTGGTGTGGGTCTACAGCCCAAAGAGAAAGAAAGGACGGTGTCCTAAACTGGATAGCAGCTGGGTGGGGCCCTGCAGCGTCCTGGAGCGAGTGGGGGAAGTTGTTTACAGGGTGCAGTTGCCTCCTAGAGGGAGGAAAGTGGCGCTGCACAGAGACCGGATGCCCCCCTATAGAGGACAGTCCCTCCCCTCCTTCCCTGAGGGACGCGTACAGAGCTTCCATGACCCTGCACAGAGTGACCCCCAGCCGGAGCTGCGTTCCCCTTCCTCGGGCTCTCCACCTCAAAGCCCCAAAGCTCTGTGTACCCCCCAGGGGCTCAGGAGGTCAAGGAGGGAGCGTAGACTACCCCCCCGCCTCAGAGACTGTGTTGTTCCCTCGGGGACGAGGAACTTACTGCTGGGGGGCAGTGTAACGATGGTTAAATGTTATGTTACCATGGTGACAGGTGACGCCCTCTTGCTGCGACGGTGTGTCCTTCCGGGGTGAGAGGGCGCCCTGTGTGTGTTGTTGTTGTTGTTGGCTGTGCCTTGGCCGCGCTGGGCAGTTAGCTCGCGGCAGTGTTCTCTGCAATAAACGGCTGTGCTCTCTGACCAACCCGGCAGGAAGCAAGTCGAACGAAACCTCTGTCTCCTCCTTTCCGGAGCTCATTACAATATTTGTCTGGAACAGGTCTCTCTTTTAAATGTGACACTGAGTCTCAGTGGGACTGCCTGTATAAATAAAGGTCAAATTCATTTGAATTTTGAAGTGTTAACAAACATCTTTATTGTGATTAAAAAATATATCCTTAGTTTTGGATATCCAATATCCAAAACTAAGAAATATCAAAACAGAGTCGAAAAAAGACAACGTGAGTAGTTCAGAACACATAATATAGCAATTAAATGTTTTTGCATTTAATTTATACATTTTAATTCCCCAATTAACCACAGAATTGGAAAAGGTACAGAAGTAAATCAAATCAAGATTTATTTATATAGCATATATTAAAAACAACAAAGTTGACCATAGTGCTTCACAGTCAAAGTAAAAGCATGAGACAATTAAAACAAAACGATAAGAAAACAGAGCAGGAAACAATAGGTGACAACACAACAAGCCAGACAACAGACAACTAGTTAGAATCAAAAGCAAAAGTAAAAAGACGGGTTTTAAGACATGATTTAAAAGACTGGATAGACTCGGCGGTACGAATATGAACAGGGAGGTTATTCCAGAGTCTGGGTGCTACGGTTGCAAAGGCCCGGTCACCTCGGGAGCATCTGATTGGAAGATCTTAGTGCTCTATTGGGATTGTACAAATGGAGGAGTTCGGAAAGATTGCCGGGCGCTAAATTATTCAGAATTTTAAAAGTGAACAAAAGAATTTTAAAATCTATACGATATTTAACAGGGAGCCAGTGTGAGTTGGCTAAAATTGGAGTGACATGTTCATAGATTCTAGCACCTGTTAAGAGACACGCAGCTGCATTTTGAACTAACTAAAGCCGGTAAAGAGCAGAGTGTTGGAGGCCCAAGTAGAGGGAGTTACAGTAGTCCAGTCTGGATGTGATAAATGCGTGGATACGCTTTTCAAGGTCCTTTAAAGGAAGGAACGGCTTTGCTTTGGCTCTCTCATGCAAGCAATAACATTTGTTATCATTAAAGAGAAAACAGAGAAACAATCATGGGTTGTGAGTCATTAGGTGTCATTTTTAAATGAATTCTCATTAAAAATAAATTTTAAAATCAATTCTCAGACTTATTGAAGGAGTTTGAATGTCTCAATTGCTGCTCAGTATTAATTTGCTGTGTTCATAAATGTCTTCATAGAAAAACACAATATTGGTTGGTTCATAACAATAAATCATTATTTTTATTTCAGTTCTCGCTTCACAGCAGCTTCCTCTGCTCATCCTTCATATATAAACGACACTGACACAAGTAAAGAAATTTACATGTTACATGTTTAAATTAAATACAGTATAAAATAAAATAAATAGACTAAATATTTACATTAAATCTCTGTTATTACATCACATGTATATTGATACATGTTAATATTTTTTTTTGCATTTGTCTGTGTTGTCCTTGTTTAGCTGCATGCACATTATCATACATATCAAATACATTTCAAAAGTCAAAATTAAAATACGAAACAAAGCAGCCTCTCAGATAAATAAAAAATGTAATTCACATTTCCTGTTCAGTTGTTTATTTACTGATATTGAGTTTGTGTACATAGAGCAGCATAAAAAGATAAGACTTTTAATGTAGCTGAGGCCAAACACGGAGGAGCTGTGAGATCAGACAATGTGCATAGTGTCGACTCTAATCCGCGGTTCTGTCAATCAGCAGCAGCAGTCTTATCTGTGGGCCGCAGGGGCTGATGGGAGCTTTGAGGACCTGTTAGAAACCACGTGGCCCTCGTCTGATCTCACAGCTCGTCCTTGTTTGGCCTCAGCTGCATCAGAGCGCCACTTCTCCCCAGGTTCACCAGAGGAAACACCACTGCACAAAATGCTTTTCCTCCCAGCTGCTGCTCTGTGCTGTCTGTGTTCAGGTGAGTGTTTCCAGCCAATCAGGAGCCAACATAGTCAACCTGTAACAAACACTGTCACACTAACCTTCATCTATCTGTCTGTGTCTCTACAGCACTGGTTACCATGGCAGCAGAACAGCTGATTCAGGAAGATTTAACATTGACCAGGAGAGTTGGAGAAAGTGTCTCCTTCAGCTGTGGAGGGACTGACCAGTGTTACTACAGTGAAGTATTCTGGTACCAGAAGAAAGAAAAAGAAACATTCAGAGTGATTCTTTATATTGATAAGAATAGTGGTTCTGTTTACTCAGGTTATGGTCATCCTCAGAAAAATGATTTCTCAGCTCAGAATAAACAGAACGGCTGTGAGTTGAAGATAAAGAAAATGAAACGTGATCATTCAGCCACCTACTACTGTAACTGTTACAAGCTTGATACCCACAGTGAGAAATGATCCCTGCAGCCTGAACAAAAACCAACAGATGAACAGATGTCAAACAGTGTTTGTGACAGGAAGAGAGCAGTAAACCACAGCCCAGGTTCACAGATTTCACCTCCATCTCAGAGTCACAAACATACTCAGGGACGATTTTTATTTACTGCTGTCAGAAATTCAATTCTATTTATTTCTGTTCTGAACAGATTTTTCATGTTTTAAGACAGAAACAAGAGGAACAGATGACATCAAACTTCCAAATGTAAACAAATGTATCCTCAGTCCCACAAAAACATTTATTCAAAGTGAAAGAAAAACAGATTGTGTCAAACTGAATCAAAGTCCATCCCTCATTCACAGTGTTAATGTTCTCTTAATGAAAACTCTTCCAGCAGCACTTGTTGTTTAACACATTACTGTCACAGCGAGTGGGATGAGCTGTGTGAAGAAAATAAAGGAGGATCCAAGTGCAGGCACTCGTGGAGATGCGAAGGAGGTTTAATGTAAAAATTTCTAAAAAGTTGAAAATGGCAAATGGAACTAAAGGTAATCTGAACCGGGAAAACTAAACTACTCAACACGAACATGAAGGTGGGTGAGTAGAGGCATAGGGAGGTAGATAACATGACTTAAATACAGACAGAAGGACACAGGCCCCGTTTCTCAATATGCGTACTTGTGCGTACTTGCGTTCCCGTGTACTCGTGATACGTCATCAGTCGGAGACCAAGTACTGTTCCAATTCGAAGTACGCATCAAGCCGAGAACGCGAAAAAGTCCCGGATGTGTTCTCGCTCCGCCCGTTTTATCGAGCATGCATCGGTGTGGACTTGGTACAGCTAAATATCCCAGAATGCATTTCGTCCAAAACTCAACAGCGGACTCCCGGCACATCGTTTTCAACCCCCCTCCCGCTCGCGGTCTTCTCACTACTCAGGTTAAAGAAACCCCAGCAGCTGTCTATAGTATTGAGTGTCCACTAGAATAGAAATAAAAGCGTTCTAACATCTCACCTGCTTGTTTTTATTAAGGTATGTACACGTATGTACATGTACACTATTTTTATTATTAGGTTTCACTACTGAGGTTAAAAATGATATATAAGTCACTTAGATCACTTCTAAATGTTAATGTTTGGTTTATTTCAGTGTTTTATTTGTTCCTGAGTAAACCGGTTTGGCTGTGATTTTTTTTTTTGTTTTTTTGTTTTTTTTTTGCCTGTCCCGTTTGGTTCTTTTGCCATCAGAATTATTGTCTAAAGGCGAAGAAAGATGCCCAATGGATTTACTTTACCAAATGGACCATCCCAGCCTTGCCGTAATGGTCCATTTGATTCACCTTTTATTGTTTATTTTATTTTCACTTGCTGAATACGGGACAGACTTGACTGGGGGAAAGAAAGGGGAGAAAGAAAGAGGGAAAGAAAAACAGCGGGGAAGAGGGACGGGGAAAAAGGGCAAAAAACAAAAACCAACAGAATAAGCAGACAAAAAATACATATATCGATCACCTGGATCACCTGTTGAGAAAGAAAGAAGAAAGCAAGCAGAAGAAAACGAGAGTAATAAACAAGATCACAATGATATATGGGAATATGACAGTAAATACTAAATATTAAACATTATTGTGCAGCACGTAAGATTGACAGCGCACAGTGTGCTTTGAGGTAAGAGCCAAAAAGGGTGTAGTTTGTATGTGCGATCACCCGTGTGTACACCTGTGAGCATGGACGCGCTTGTTTTTTTTAAAAGGTTCCTTCATGTAATGATCTGCTAGAGGGTGTGGGGGGCCACTGCCCCGTCCTCCAGGGCATGAAGCAGGTATGGAGGAGATCAAGACTCCAGACATCCAGAGGCCCCCAGAGCACAAGAGACCAAGGAAGACCAACGGAGGGGCAGCCGCGCCACTATCCCAGAAAGAGCTGAGGAGAGTCCCAGATGAGGCGTCACTCAGCAGCCGCGGAGCAGAAGCCAGGGGCGGTTGCAGTGATGTGCCCGTGAGCTCCGCTGGCAGCCAGCTGTGCCAGAGTGACCGAGCCCCAGGCCGAGAGGCCGAGGGCACCCCACCCCCGAAGTGGCCCGAGCGAGCCCCAGGCTCCAGGCCCCGATAAGCAGCCGCCAAGGAGTGAGCCGGTGTGTACCTGGGCGCCCATCCCCGGACACAAAGAACCACCAACGCACCGATGTCTGAGGGCGTCCGCCACCGGCAGGGGAAGTGGTGGGGGGAGATAGGCCTCCAAACCTTGGAGGGCCTGAGATTTGGCTGTGATTAAAGTTAAGCTTCATAACATGTTACTCACAGTTAAATTAAGAGGGGACGGCAGTAAAAACTCCGGACCTGTGACATCATCACGTACGCTGGTGTTCCAATTGTACAAATCGCGAGTCCGTGCTCGCGTTCTCGGCGAGTACCTACTCGCGTACTTGAGAATTGAGAAACGGCCAGGGAGATTACACACAGGTGGGGAACACAGCTGGAAGTAATTGACGAGACGAGACAAGAGAGGTAAAACTGAATACACTCACATGAGACACGGACCTTCACAATAAAACAGGAAACAAGAAACAACTACACAAAGACGCAGACCAGACACAGAACTAAACCTACACTAAACATGAGACACAAAACCTAAGAACTAATCCCTTAACACGAATAAACAGAAACATAGAATTCTAACAATAATCAACAAAGCACAAGAGTCAAAATATAATCCAAAATCCAAAATTAAACCACAACATGAGAACTCAAAATACTGGGTCAAAATGACCCAGAACCGTGACACTTTCAGTATATTTAACCAGACATTTTCACTTGATGTCAGGTCAGGATTTTGTCCTTCTAGCAGCGGCTCATTAGGATGTTGAATTTGTTGGACAGATTTCCATCAGTTTCCTGTGGATGTTTATAGAGGATGAATCAGTCACAGTGCCTCATCTTTCTATCACCTTCTTTTCTCTCTGATCTAAATGAACTGATTTTGTATTTAAATATGTTTAATCTGGAATCAAAGGACAAGATTTCTTCTTTTTGTTGTTGCTTTTCTTAAAATTGTCTCTGCTTTTATAAACAATGAGCAATGGCAGGAAACTGAATCTTGGCCCAGGTGTCTGCTGGACCAACCATCATTGTATTCAGAAGCTAGATCAGCAGACTAACCAGTTCCCAGATTGTCTAAACCCAGCAAGTCATGGCCACCCTGACCTGGTTGTGCCAGAGGTTTGTTCCCTTAAAAAGCGAGATGCTTCTTCCCGCTGTCTGCAAGTCCTGCTTGTAAGGAAATATTGGACATATAGGGTTTCTCTTCATGATGTTGAAAGGTTTTCATCCCCTCTTTTTTGTCACTTTTTACGGAATTAAACTCAAAGTAAGGTCAGTACTTCCACGCTTTAAATGCTGCATGCTCATACTCTCTCCCGCACTCCATATATTATCCATTCTTGATCTGCACACAGCTGTTGCCACAAATGTCGCACTCGCTTATGTCATTGTCATGAGACACACAAAAAAAACCATGGTTTTAGTAACGCAGTAATGCAGTAACGCAGTAATGCAGCGTGCTTACGGGAAAGTAACGTTAATCTAATTACCTTTTTTGCAATAGTAAACCCTTACTTTACTCGTTACTTGAAACAAGTAATCGGATTACAGTAACGCGTTACTGCCCATCTCTGTTATTGCAGCCCTGAAATCTTTTGTAGTTTCACTTGATAACAGCACCGTTAAAAAATTATTCATTATATTTTGTACTAAAAATAATATATATATATATGAAACGTATGAAATTATTTGCTACATAAAGGCTGATCTCACAGAATGATATTGAATGAACCTTTTCTTTTTTGTTACTATTTTTTATTTAAACAGTAGTAATAAAACCTCAAGAAAAAAAAAATATTGAGGTATTCATAGTAGTATTCATAAACAAATACAAATATGAAGTATTCATATAGGAGACTGTATTCTGACAGTACTTTGTTCAATGTGTAAACTTTACCAGCCCTGGCCTCATACCTTCTGCTTTTATTGTTCCATAAAGGCTCCTATTAAACTGTCTGCTCGTCTTTTGGATGCTCACCTTTTTCTCACCTTTCCTGCTCGTTTGGTTTCTCGACAATCTTCTGCCCTCTTAATCTCCTCGTGTTTTCGCTCCTGTCCTGATTGTAAAAACAATGTGCCAATCAAACTCCATCAAAATTTATGTTCAATGAATTTTATATAATGACTCAACCAATGATTCAACAAATATCAGATTACAGAAATGCATCTGTAGTACTTTCTATTGCAGCTTGGTAATAAGTGGTAATAATAGGGTAATAAGGCAGAAACAAGCACATAATAATGAGGTAATTTCAACCATATTACCATTCATTTGCCAAAGTAATAAACAGTTAGTAACCGTTTCAATATAATCTGAAGGAAACAGAGCTGCAAAATGCAAAACTGACATTAGTAACCATGTTAATCACCTTTTAAACAAACTTAAAGATCAGGACCCTCTTTCACAGCATATTTTATGTCTGGTTAACAAAACATAACATGGTAAAATAATTCAGGTAGGAAAAAAAGTGGTCAGGCAAAGATATTTAAAATGCCCAGTGCACAAAAATAAGATGTCATCCATGTTTATCCTTTTATCCAATTCAGGGTTGTGGGGAGCTGTGTCCCCTTCAAAATCGATTAACCATCCAGCACTAAGGCACTACTAGTTTTAAAAGCTGAACAATGTTAAAGCAAGTATGATTCAATGGACAGTTGTTTATGCAACACACAGTCTTATTAAGCTTTGTTGCATATCAACACTTCACCAAGTTTTTGGTGGGGGATGAGGGAACTTAAAAATATGTTTTTTTAAACTGAAAATTCATGCATGAATGACTAAATGTGTATGATGAGGTCTCTCTCATTTCTATGGCTGTCATGCTGTATTTGGCATTGCCTAACACAGTGGTTCTCAAACTTTTCACAATGAGTACCACCTTATAAAATATTTGGCGCTCAACATACCACCCTTGTGACTGACATTAAGTTAGAGTAGTACAGGCTTATTTGACACCACATACAGTTTACATAGACAATTTTATTTCTTATACGAATGTTCAGCAAAACAACGTTGGTGAAGTCTGGAGAGGCCTCAGAACCATCTCAGGCCACAAACATCAGAACTCTCTGCCTGGGAGGGATGTGAGGTGGGCAAATGAACTGAATCATTTCTTCAACAGATTTGATTCAGCCATGAGGCAGTCTCCAACATCGGCTGCAGACTCACCCACCCCCACTGCTGCTGTTCCACCTCAGACACTTCACACCTCCTCTATTCACCCTGCTCACTCCTCCCAACCCCCAACAACAGCATCCAATACACACTCAACACAAGGCTCCAGCCTGTCTCTCTCAACCACCCAGGTTAGGAGGGAACTGAGGAGGATTAAATCCAAGAAGGCAGCGGGTCCAGATGGCATCAGCTCGAGGGTCGTCAGGTCCTGCGCGGACCAACTGTGCGGGGTGATGGACCACCTCTTCAACCTGAGCCTGAGGCTGGGAAGAGTCCCACAGCTCTGGAAAACCTCCTGTGTTGTTCCAGTGCCAAAGACTTCACGCCCCAAGGACCTCAACAGCTACAGGCCGGTGGCTCTGACATCCCACCTGATGAAGACCCTGGAGCGGTTGGTCCTGGCTCAGCTTCGGCGCCTTGTGAGCTCATCACTGGACCCACTTCAGTTTGCCTACCAGCCTGGCATTGGAGCGGATGATGCCGTCATTCACCTCCTACATCGTTCCCTCGCTCACCTGGAGACCACTGGGAGCACTGTGAGAATCATGTTCTTTGATTTCTCCAGTGCCTTCAACACTATTCTTCCCTCGGTTCTGAAGGACAAGCTGGAGAACTCTGGAGTGGACCATCACCTCACTACCTGGATTTTGGACTACCTCACCGACCGACCACAGTATGTGAGGACTCAGGGCTGTGTGTCGGACAGGGTCGTCTGCAGTACGGGGGCCCCACAGGGAACGGTTCTGGCTCCGTTCCTCTTCACCATCTACACTGCAGACTTCTCCCACAACTCCACCCAGTGCTTCCTGCAGAAGTTCTCTGATGACTCTGCAATAGTCGGCCTCATCACTGATGGGGACGACAAGGAGTACAGAGGACTGACTCAGGACTTTGTGGACTGGTGCCAGCTGAACTACCTCCAGATCAATGCCAGTAAAACCAAGGAGCTGGTGGTAGACTTCCGCAGGCACAAACATCCTCCACTGCAACCACTGAACATCCAAGGTATGGACATCGAGGCTGTGGACAGCTACAGGTAACTTGGTGTTCATCTGAACAACAAACTGGACTGGACTCATAACTCAGACGCCCTCTACAGGAAAGGGCAGAGCAGGCTGTACCTGCTGCGGAGACTCAGGTCGTTTGGAGTAGAGGGCCCACTCCTGAAGACCTTCTATGACTCTGTGGTGGCCTCAGCCATCTTTTACGGTGTGGTCTGCTGGGGTGGCAACATCTCTGCTGGGGACAGGAAGAGACTGAACAGGCTGATCCGAAGGGCCAGCTCTGTTCTAGGATGCCCTCTGGACCCAGTGGAGGTGGTGAGTGACAGGAGAATGGCGGCTAAGCTGTCATCCCTGTTGGACAACATCTCCCACCCCATGCAAGAGACTCTGACAGTACTGAGCAGCTCCTTCAGTGGGAGGCTGCGGCACCCACGGTGCGGGACGGAGAGATTTCGCAGGTCTTTCCTTACCACTGCTGTCAGACTCCACAACAAAGACTTTAACTGATCAAACACACACATGTGCAATAACACTAAGTGCAATAATCTTCCTGGCATCGTTGTATTTTTTACTCAGTTGTATATAGCATTTGTATTCTATTTTTATCTTATTGTATATTTTATTCTATTTTATTCTACTGTATATAGTATTTTATTTTATTCTATTCTGTACAGTTGTGTACTGTATTTATTCTTATTTTATTTTATTCTAATTTTTGCTTCATAACTTTTGCACTGTCCACTTCCTGCTGTGACAAAACAAATTTCCCACATGTGGGACTAATAAAGGTTATCTTATCTTATCTTATCTTATTTATTTTAACTGTCATGAATACAAGTGACAAGTGATAATAATAACAACTGTACGGCATTAAAACATTCACAGCAGGTGGGAAATCTGGTCTTTAAGTGATGACGTCATGAACCCTGATTCCGGGTCCAAACTACTCTGCGTTTTTTAAGGCTGTTGTGTTTTTAACTGGTGTCTAGCTAGCTCTAATGCCTGTCCCAGCAGCCAGGGTGAGGGAGGCCAGGATCCCACCTGACCTCCCTAGAAGGCTGAGGATCTCCAGCCATTGACCTCACACTCTGGAGGCTCAGAGGAGCTAGCATGTCCACCTGCCCGTTCGCCACCTCATCCACATCCTCATCCAGCTTTTCAGGTCCTAGCTCAATCCCTTGGTAAATTACCAGATCTGTTTCCATCTCAAGATCTTGGTTTATTATCTCAGGCTGCAGCACTGTCACCATCTTCAGCTCTGTCATCTACTCCACCACCTGTTCCACTCTCACCTCAACCATCACTTCTGCCCTTTGCATCCCAGTCTCCCGTTCAGTTGCCCATCCAGCCTGTAGCTCAGTCACCCATGCAGTCGCCTGTAGTCCAGTCGCCTGTAGTCCTGTCTCCCATCCAGTCCCTTTTAGTCCAGTCTCTGGCTCAGTCACCCATTCATCCTCCAGTTCAGTTCCCTGACCTGCAGCCACAGCATTCAGAGCCAGCTGTGAGCTCTCCCTGTCCTCAGCCAGAGGTTTCCGCACCTGCTGGATCTGCCTTGTGTAACCAACTTTAAGATATAAAGGTGAATTACAGCACAATAACTACTTGGGCTCGTAATGAGGCTCTGGCCAGTATCAGAAGACACCAAATTCGTATGGTGCCAAGGTATTGAGCAGCAATAATGACTTGGACACAATGTTAACTTTTGAGTAGCCACTCTTGTATTGTTACAAGGTATAACAGGTATTGTCCAATTTGTACAGAAAAAAGTATAAAATAAAATAAATAGTGTGCACACTTATCATCCTCAAAGTGGTTGGCTCGCCATCTATCACAATCGAATATCGTCCTGGTCCTTGGACTTTTCTGTCCTCTTCAAAAACCTGACCATTGCTCTGTTTCACAAAGCCAAACACACACTGGTGTCGGAATTGCAGCAGCTCTCCGGATGAAAGGTGAGCGGTGAGCCGACGTTGCTTCTCTCTTTCATCCAGCCACTCGACTCCAGACTTCCAGCAGGTAAGTATGCTGGCTTTCCTTCCTCTCAATTCTGAGTTTTTCCTCTCTTTTGTCCCTGCGTTTCTCGGTTTGAGTAGCAGATGCCTCCACTCCTCTTGCTGAGATGAGAAAACCCGGGAGCACCAGGGACCTTCACCTCACTTCCTGGCTGACAGGGTCAATGCGGCCTGGGGAGGCTCTGATTGGTCGCTGAGCTAGGTGCCCTCACGTGGGGTGAGCTGAGAGCTGCATTCAATGGTGATAGGAAATATGACGCTTTGTTGATGTGGACAGTTAAAATAAAGAGAATAAATACTCTCTTTCTTCATCATTGGTGTAAACATGTTGGGTTTTTTTCATCTGGGCTACAGTTGTCTCCTGCAGCTGCCCTGCCACCTGCGGCTCCCACGCCATCGCCTGGTCCAGCGATTGCCATGCCACCGCCTCATCCAAGTTTGATTTGGCGTCGGCGGCCACTTTCCAGGCCAGAAAGTCCGGCCAAACTACACTGTAAAAACTGTGATTTGGGTTAATTAGTATCTAATAGGAAAGTAATAGTAACTATTACTCAGTAAAAACATGTATGTGTTGTTTTAATTAAATCTAAGCAAAATTAAACATTTTTGAGATGTTCAGTTATTTAAATTTACACATTTTTGTTTGGGGTAAATTAAGCAATAGTTTGTTGAGCAGATTTAACAAAAATGTATGAGTACCATGAAAAATTAAGAAATCTAATAGATTTAACTAATGAAAGCATTTTCATTTCAATCATTCTACACTTCCGCCCGTAGTCAGTTGTGCCATGTGCAGGACACACACGCTTCAGCAGTGGATGATCTCCATTTTGTCTGAGGTAAGATTATCTTAATTTGTACGAATATACGACATGTTTTAAACAATAAAGTATAGCAGTTTTGAGTAAAAGTTCTGAACAGTGATACGTTAAAATTAGATTAAGAGTGACCACTGTAATGACAGTATTGTATTTTTACGCAAAATGAAGTGGACTGTTAGCATAAGGTCACTTTCCAAGCCTTCGCGGCAGTGTTACTTCAGAGCTTTGACTAACCACGTTTTACCATATTAAAAAAAATATATCAATGATATATTTCAATGCGCTGTCATTTACTTTTAAAATTTTATGAAAAAGTTTTGCACTCAGTGGTGAGTGATGTAGTCAAAATCATTTGTGTGGGATTTTGTCAGTCACAGGTTTTTGAAGCTTTTGTTTCCATGCAGTGTTTTTCAGTTGTGGTAATTAAGCTAAAGTGGCTCAGTCCAGCAACATAACTGGTTTTCATTTTCATGCTGTCGGAGCCCTGTGACTTTAGTGCAGGCACAGCTCACATAGAGGGATGATGCTAGTTTCCAGTTAAACTTGGTTGGTGTACCAGTGACACCCATGCTCAGTCACGATGTTTATGCTTCTGTAGAACGATCTTCAAGACAAAGGTACATTCAGGAAATAATATAGTAATACGTGTTTAATCTGACATAAGTCTTTCATAATTTCTATGTTTAACACCCAATGCTGTTTGGATACAGAGATGACATTGTGTAGATTAAAAGGACGTCTTTTCAAATATGAGAAGATATATACAGTATACAAATACATAAATAGTGTTATTTCATGTCATGATCTGTCACCAAATCAGTACAGACAATAGGGTCTATCCCCTTTTTAATCTAATAAAGAGTTTCATTGTTTTATATGTGAACCTCACCTTTAAAAATTTAAGTATTAATTCAAATTTGTCTTTACCAATTTGTGTGTGTAGTTTTGAAAGCAGCAGAAAATGACCAAGTTGACCCTACTTAATCTAAGTTAATTCTGCCTATTTACATTTTATTCTAGGTTGAACGAGATAGAGCTCCATGTAATCACTGATGACCAAATCGAGAAGTTGGTTCTTCTATCAGGGATCCCACCAACAGTAGAGGAGCTGCATAGTGTTGTAAAGGATACCTTTGGGATTTCAAACGACTTCAGTCTTCAGTATTTTAAACCAAAATTTCAGGACTACTTCACTATTCGCAGAAGTGACCAGGATCAGCTAAAGCTGTGCATCACCCTGGTCATCCTGCCAGTTTTCGGCAGCCCCTCTGATCAACTGTCAACTGACTATGACTCATCATCCAATCCAGTTGTATCCAGTGCAGACTCTGCTGCAACCACATCTTCTCAGGACAAAATTATTCTCAAAAGGCAGAAGTTCACAGAACGTCGTGAGCCCTGGCCGAAGCTGTTCCCCATTCCACAGTCTTCATATGAAACCGAAATGTAACTGGAAAGAGCCACTGAGAGTATGAAAAGAATGGAAATCTTCTGCCCACCTCCAAAGTAAAGACTGACATTCTCGAGAAGTTGGCTGAAACTGTATTTTCAATTATGGCCTATTCTTCCTATTATTTTGGGGCAAGCACTAGTGAAGAATTTCAGTGCATACAATCTAAATCAATCAGAAAAATGTTATATTATAAATTTTGTATACGTTTTATATTCCACAATAAAAACAATTACTGTTTGAATGTTCTCTTTGTGAAATTGATTCATTTTACTCAGAAAAGTAGTTAAATTAATTTGATTTTCTCTTACTATTCAGTCATTATTTATAAAGTTTAATTGGAAAATTACTGAATCCAATTTGAGTTTTACTTAAAAACAAAAAGTTTTCATTTCTTTGTAATGGATATTTTAGTCAGTTTTTACTAAACCTTTGCCAGATTGTTAGTAAATTCAAAGTAATTTTTCTCAGAGATTCATTTCAAATTAATACATTTTTTGTTACAATTAGGCAATTTTAACCTTCAATTTGAGATTTTGTCCCTAAATCCAACACATATTTACAAGTGAATGTTATTAATAACTATTTTTGTTTTTTGTTGAAATTTAATTAACATTTTATATACATTTTACATAAATTGCTTGAAATTAAAATCTACTTAAGTAAATTAAGTGTCACTTTGTTGCCATAGGTTTTTCAAGTAACCTCTAGTCACAGTTTTTACAGTGTAACAGAACTACACAACTAACATTACATGAGATACTGACCGAGGTTTATGGAGCAGTCCTTGTAATGGGCCTGTAGTTGTAACCATGTTTGTTTTGAGTTTTATTGGGGATGACATGTAGCATGTTGTATGCTCTGCAAGTGAGGAGGAGTTCATTTACCTTGATTAGTTGACCAACAGAACTAGAAAGTTTAAAAATGTAACATTTGATAGATTTTTAGTTGAATAAAAGCGCCTCTTACACTTGCACAGCAACTACGAGTGATCCCTATACATATTCTTACATAGTATCAAAGTTTGCAATAAAGTGCGTCAGCAAAAAAAGCGCACATGTATTAATTTATAATTTAACAAATTTTTCATTCATGACACTTTTATTCATTGGTTTTTTTTTTTGTTTTTTTTTTGATGTGGTACCAAAGGGGGGAATGTTGGAGATTTTTTTTACGACATATCTACTCGGAAACAATATATATCATATATACTCATACTAGAGTGCTTTAGATTTGATTAAATTACAATGTTAAACGATCCATATGTTCTAATTGTTTATAACCCATAACCATGTTTATAACCATAATTATGTCAACTATCTATATTTATATCATAGGCCTGCACTATTCTTTTTTTTTTTTAGCACATGTTGATGCGCAGCTGCTGTTTTGAGATCTAATAATTATAACTAATGTGTAACTTTCACTGTTTTGTGGCCTATTTTGACAGGTTTGTGACATATGATTAGAAATTGGCTGATTCCAAGATGCTGCAGTCTTTCAAGAAAAGAACCTGAATTTATTTACAGTGAAAAGAAGTTAAAAACAATGTGCAAGTGGCGTGGCGATTTCTCCCAAATCCCACACAGTGCTTGTGTCCGTGGCATGAATTGTGAAGCAGCAACACCAATTCCAAGCAGTGGCGCCACTCCCATGAAAACAAACTCCGCTCCCGATTCCAAACCAAGACAGCAGCTGGTAATTATTTTTGATGTATGAGTTGTTTTGTCTGTTCGAACTGTTGCAAAATTTGTTAAAAAAACAAAACAAAAACAAAACAAAAAAAACCTAATGAATTTACTAATTTACTTTGGGTGGCACAACCCTTGTTAAAGTCATAAAAATGTCAAGTAGGATTACAGAGATAAGAGAAGCTGTATCAGGAGATCTTCCAGATCTAAATTCAGTTTTAGATTCAGTAGCAACAAAAGTCCTGCAGTGATGAAGATGTACATGAAGATATAGCTTTCATACATCATATACGAGAAATACATATTTAACATACACACAGCAAAACATCTACATGAAGCATTGAGGATTTCTTTAAGTTGATGGAGTCATATCTCTGTTTGGATTTATTTGTGGAACAAAGGAAATGAAAGGTTCTTTAAAAATCCCACAGTGAAAGAAACATGAAGAGAACACTTGGTGATCTGGATACTGAGCACAGTTTACATTTGTTGGCTGCGTTCAGTTCTGTGTCTGTGAAAGAAATCACTGGCCTGCAGATTCTGACCTGCTTTTGCAGCAATGATTTAGCTTCAATTGTAAAACTAGCTCAGCATCGCTGTACAACTCATATTATGGGCTCAAATTGTGGTCATAAATATTTTGTGCTTGTAAATCAGGATTTGTATGTGTAAAAAGAATTTGTGTGTGTGTAAAAAAGATTTGTGTGTGGACTTAGCCAAAAAATACGTGTGAAACTCTGCACTCAAGTTTCAAGTTACATGTACGAATTTTGACCCTATTTTTCTTCCTTTCATCTGATTGGCCAATGTCATGTCAATCACAAATTTAACTATCCAATCAGAGAACAGATGGGTTTGGCTGTCGGAGCAGCACTTTTTTGAACTGTGGGTCCTTGAAGGGTAATACAGTTTGAAGCTGGAGGATCTCTATATAAATATCCGATAGCAGCTAGGTCCGCTAACTTTCAGCAGCTGTTGAAAGGATAAAGTTGTGGCATATCAGTGGTTAGAAATACCATTATTACTTTAGGATTAGTTTAACACAAAGTCAGGGCTGACCCGGGACCATTGCTGTGAGTCACAGTGCGCAGCATAAAGGTCCTTTCACATCAGATGCAGCATGTGCTGCTAATGCTAACTGCTAACTAAAAGCCAAGGATCCAGAATTTGTTGCGCTGGCTGCTGAGCTCTGTGGGTTTTTGCAGCAGCTCTACCTGTACTAGATGCACCTGCTTCTATCCCTGACTTTATGTCCTCTACGAGAGTTTTTTTTTTTTTGCTGGTTCTTCAAATGTTCAATAAAAACATGTATGCTAATTCATAACGAAGAAAGCTTTGTAACTATCCCCACTAGTGAAGACTGTCATTTCCACAACACTGTCATTTCCACAACACTGCCCCCCGAGGTCCGCAGCGCTGTTGAAAAGGCTCTGGAGGTCCCTGTATTAAGCACGTACACCTGTGACACAAAAATCACCAAACTCAGACGACCACAGACTGTTTTCCTTCGTGGTGATGAAGGAAAACCTGGGCTGGCATGTAAAAGGGCATTTATTCCCTTCAAGGACCTGAAGCTCCATAAACCACCACTCCAACAGCCAAACCCATCTGTTCTCTGATTGGATAGTTAAATTTGTAATTGACATGACATTGGCCAATCAGATGAAAGCAGTGGCGTGTCCAGCGGGGTGGCCTGGGGGGGCACAGGCCACCCCCCCAACCAGACTGGCCACCCCAGGTGCCACCCCGAAGCTAAAACAATAAAATTCAATGAAGCATCAAATGTACGATTATGTTTTCACAGTAAAGCTCAGATATCCGAGTGTAAGTGAATGCAGCATCGGCTTCTGCGCTATGAGCATCATGTTAGCAAAGGAAGGAGAGCCAAGCACGAAACACGGCAGAGCAGAAAACAATTTTTCGGCGAAAGATTAACAGTTTAACATAGCTGGACTGGCCATCGAGCATACCGGGCATTTGCCCGATGGGCTGCTGACTTTTTTTTTTTTTTTTTGTAACGGCATGAACAATGAAAGGTGGTGGATTGGCCAGATGCTGGCCGATGTGTAAAAATAAGTCAGTTGTTTGGTGGTGGTTATGGCGGAGCTTCCACAGAGGCAGCAGGTGGATGAGGGAAGGGGAGGCAGGAGGAGGAGAGACCCGAGGCGGCCGCCGGTCCGAGTGTCAGGTGAACTGAACTTCAGGTGAGAAGTTATGACCTGCAGTCTATCTGGGTCAGATATAAACCAAATTTAGGTGGAGTTTATTTTTGTTGTGCTGACTTTTTACAGTCAGTTACAGTAACTCGTACTGCGTGCTAGCTAGCATGACGGAGTTTCTATACAGCTGGGTGGGTGCTGTGATGTTACTGATAGTGAACTTTATTTTATTCATAAGGTTAGTTAGTAGAGTTGCCAACGGCTCCTTAAAAAATGTAATGGTCCCTCATTCAGAGAAAATATTACGCGTTTGGTATTGAGCTGAGAGAGACGCAGTTTGTCCCGGACTTTAGCTAGAATGAAAAAAAGATACAAAGCTGGAGTTATTCTGTCTTTGCTGCACAGCTGCCTCTTCTTCTCTCATTCTCTCCCCTCCCTCTCCTGTTCCTACTTCAATCATGAAACTGATCAATGATCAGCTGATCGGTTTTTCTCTCTTGTTTGTTTATCGCCCACTTTGCGCCAGAAAGAGGAAACCAGCGGATGTCGCGCTGAACAACAGCAGCACGTTTAAGCTTGATCAGCTGTTGTTAGAATTTATTTAATATTAATTTCTAGTATCAGCTGATGTTTGCTGGAGCCACAGCTGTAAAAGCTGCTGGTCATGATGTCGGTTTGGATATGTGGTGAGAGGGAAACATGAAGATGAAACCAGGAGATGTCCTTACTGAATCATCAGAGCTGAACAGGTGATGTAGAAACAGGTTTACCTTTTAGGTGACATGGATGAGTTGAAGGGAAGTTATGAACTGTTTCTGAGAGACAAATAACACCAGGATCCTTTTCTAAGTAGCTGACAGCTGGTAACTGTGCAGGGGCGGGTCTAGCAAAGTTTTGCCAGGGGGCCAGGTAGGGCATTAACAGGGAAAGGGGGGCACAAAGAAATACTTTTCTTTCTTATTCTCATTTAAAATATCTAGCTTTTATTAAATAATTATCTGAATCTTGCGAACAAAGTTTTTATCTGATGTAAAATTTATAGAACTCATACATATACCAACAAGACAGCATACATCACTGTCACAACAGCGTTCGTTTTCATTCAAAGGCTTTATGGCTTTAATACCTGGTGGGCCGGTCTCTGGTCAAAATGCCTGATTTTTTGTCCCAGTCCAGCCCTGCAGGTTAATACTGGCAGTGTCACCATGCCAGCTGACTATATTTCATCATCAGCCAGTGTTGTTCTTTATACATCAATATTACCAAAGTTTACCATAAGGCAGCATAGAAAGTATTTACTTGCTTCCAGGTTTCATTCAAATGTTTGTCTTTTCAGTTGTTTCCCCACTTTTTTCCTGTTTCAAAATCAAACACCAGTTTGTGAGAAGATTATCTTCTTTTTTTAATAGCCAGATAAAGTTTTGCATTGGCTAATTTGCCAATTGTATGTTAAAAATGTTTGTATTTTAATATTCAAAAATGTTTTTGCCCAAAACATATGTGCACTATATGTCAGTAAAAATACTATGCAAATATTGCTGTCCTTGAATGCTGAGTAAACACTGACAAAGCACTGATTGTATCTCTTGTACTTCATCAACGCAGTATCTAAAAACTTTGCACCGTAGTGGTTAAAATCTCATTCTAATAAGAGTTAAAAGCACATTCGGTTATTAGGTTTATAGGGTTATTGAATTATGGTTAACGGTTGATAGAATTTCTTTTTAACATTATCTGCCAATTACATCTGCCACCCTTCTCCAAATCTGTGCCCCTACCTGGCCCCCCCAACAAAAATTTTCTAGACATGCCACTGGATGAAAGGAAGAAAAATAGGGTCAAAATTCGTACATGTAACTTGAAACTTGAGTGCAGAGTTTCACACGTATTTTTTGGCTAAGTCCACACACAAATCTTTTTTACACACACACAAATTCTTTTTACACATACAAATCCTGATTTACAAGTACAAAATATTTATGACCACAATTTGAGCCCATACGCGTCGCTGTGACATAATAGGTCTCAAAATGCTTACTCCGAAGCGTGCGGTCGTTGGATTGGGACACAGCCATTATTGCTCTTTCTCCCCTGTCAGCTGTATCCCCTTGTCAAGCTCGCTTCTGTGTTCTGTTTCCTGTTTTAATTTGAATGTCTGTGTCTCATGTCGGTGTTTCTAGTTTTGCTTTCCTTGGCTCTTCAGGTCTGATTTGTCCCAGCTGTGTTTCCCTCCTGTCTCACATTCTTTAATTGATCCCTGTGTGTATTTAAGCCCTGTGTGTTCCTTCAGTGTGTCATCATCTCCCTCATCTTACACTGTGTGTGCTGTCTGCCAGCCTGTTTAGTTTATTTGTATTTTCAGTTTAGCAATTTTATTGTATTCAGTAATAAAGCTGTGTTAAGTGCACTTTTTCACCTCCTGGAGTCTGCACATTGGGTCCTCCACTCCTGCCTGCCGCACACAGTACATGACATTTATGGTCTGTCAAGTGCTCACTCACCCCACCTCTCCTCCCTCTGGTTGGTAGTCATCAATCACAGTCTTTACATAAAATCAACAGATTTTCATTGCTAAAGTTACATTTCTCATTTGACATACTGATCAGGCTCATACCTTATTTTTAATCAAAGTTATAATCAAAGTTGAATTACTACTAGCAGATGTGGATAAAGCTCTTTTTTTACAGCGAGACCATAAAATGGGGTCAAACACATAAGGCTGGATGTTAAATCCTTTGACCCCTTCGGGGATGTCAACTCTCTCTTTCTCAAACCTGTTACGACAGAAACTGTTTTTTAACTGAGATCAGATTTGTGATGGCCACTCTACTAACTTGATGTTGTTGCCCTTAAACAATTTTGCCACAGTTTCTGAAGTACAACTGTGTGTTTAACCCAAGTGTGTTTAAACGTAAAGTTCAGCTCTTGAAGGTCTTCAGCTGGTCATGTTGCAGATCCACTGTGAGCTGAAACTCCAGTGAATCTGTTAGAAAAATCAAAGTGATGTTTCAGATTAGTCAATGAGCTCATTAGTTAATAACTGTGTAAGATGGTGTTATGGTCCCCCTGATCCTCTGCTGCCTACCCACCATCTATCTTTCCTCCCTCTGTTTTCTTCGTCTCTCTGTGAGTGTGACACTTGTGGTGTGTGTGATGTGTGTCAGTGGGGTTTGGCAGTTCTGGTGGTTCCTGCTCCTCCTCGGCTGGAGCACCTGCAGTAAATGTGCAGGACAGAAGAAACAGCAAAGGAAATCCTGTCAGTGTTGAAAATAGAAGAGCCTGTGCAGACTAACATGTTTCACTTCTAAAATACACCAGGTGTGGTTTGAAGGACGCAACAAAACCACATCAGAAAGACATCAGAGACTCATCACATCACTCGCTGGATTCACTGGATTATTTTTCTTTCACCATTATTTGGAACAAAGAAAACAAACGTGACTGGTTTGTGTCATTGTGGTGCTGCATGGCCCACTTTCTCCTGAGATTCAGTTCACAGACAGATGTTCTGATAGTTTTCTTTAGAATTTGCTGCTATAATTCAAAATTGATTGTGTGATTAATGATGGTGAGCCAGATGGGCCAAACCATGATACTATCAGCAGCACGTTTCATTGTAGTGGTGGTATCATTGATGGGATAAATGGACTGGTGCTTATATAGTGATTTTCTATTTTCATGTGGACTAAAGTAGTGGACTGACCAACAGACTGACATTAACATCAGAGCCGTGCTGCTAGTGTGGCTAAAAGAAAAGAGAAGAAGAGACAGTCATGTTGATATGAACATTAGAGAAACACATCATGGAGCTGAAATATGATCCTGCTTCCTCATTTGGACTCATTCACCTCAGCTGACACATTCAACAGCAGACAGGTTTTTGTAGCAGTCTGTTTCACTGTGGGAGGAAACGGCTACTACATCTTTGGCTCTGGAACTAAACTGTCTGTAACAGGTAAGAACAAACATTTATTTTCCTTCAGTTGTTTTATTGTAGAAGCTGAAAATGTGTTTAAAGTCAGTTTCTGCTGCTTCAGGCTTTACATGTTAGTTTTTTCATCATTAGTAGAGAATTCATCTGCAGCCATTGTTACATAAGAAAAGCTCAATAATCTCTGAAAACATGTTGAAATCTCACTGAACAACTAAAGTTATTCTTTATTTCTTCAAATATTAGTGATGTTACAAATATTTAGGATTTGATCATCTCAGTAATTCTGCACCATCTGCTGGTTTTTGAACACAAGATCATATTTGATGTTAAAATTTAATTAATATAAATTAACAAATATGGTTTCAGGAAATATTTGCTTTATGTTGAGGAACAAATATTTTTTAATAGTCAAACATTCATGTAGCTACTTCAAAAAGTGTCTTCTGGTAAAAAAAATTATAAAAACAGATACTGGTTAGGAAACTCAGAAATGATATGACATATAAATTTAGGATGAATATGACATTGTTAAACTCCGATATGTATTTCTGAGATTAAGTCGTGTGTGTGGATTTGTACGTGACAATAAAAAGTTAATAATACTTAAATTTTCAGAAATACTTTCAATACGAATTTTTATTAAATATAATTTGTCATATAATTTGTATTTTATGACTAAAAATATCATGAAGTATATCTCGTATTATTGAAAACGTTTCATTCACCATTTCAGTTTTAGTGTTTTAAAATGTTTGCTACAGTTTTTTATATGAATAAAAACATAACTTAAAATAATCACTGCATTACTTTTCCAATTTTTACACAAAAAGTTTTAAGAATAAATAAGTCTGAAAAACAAATATGGTGTTTATGGTAAAATATATCAAAGACAAGAAGAATGGAAATTTTATCTGCTGAATTGAATTTTGTGAAATGATATGTAATTTTATTAATAGTACAAAACAATATGAAAAAACATGAATTTATCTTTGGACAGAAGAGTATCTCTGTTAGAACTCGTGTCTAAGGACCAATAAGAAAAATACATTTTCACTTGTATGAAGACAAATGTATATATTTTAAAATTGGACTGAATTAAGTTTCTATAAAACAATAACATGCAAACACATGACAAATGAAGCTGAAAGGAATTTAATTTGATTTTAAAAATCATGTTGAGTGTTCCACATGTGAGCCATGATGACATGAGGTGATGACTGTGTTTGATATGAAGCTGAATCCAGTGTATGTAGTGAACTTTGTGCTGTATTGATGAGTAGTTTAGTGATCAGAGTCCATGTAGTTTCCAGGATCAGACTGAATGCAGTGCAGTGCTGGAAGCTGCTGCTGACTGTGTGAATGTGTGTCTGTGCTGCTTGTTGCTGCTGTCAAACTTCAGATGAGCAGGTAGTGAAGCCCGTGGTGAGCGTGTACCCAGCAGCATCCAGAGCCCACCTGGAGGGGAACAGCTCCCTGCTGTGTGTGGCCTCAGCCATGTTTCCTCCTCTGGTCCAGTTCTCCTGGAAAAGACAGAAGAAGAACGGCGGAGAACCGGAGGAGCTGCCCCCTGCTGAGGGAGAGCAGCTGGAGCTCAGACAGACGGGACAGGTGGTAGCCATAAGGGTGGTTGATCGTGATGATCTCTTCACATACATGTACAGATGCTACCTCAAACATGAGGGGGGCACAGTGGAGACTCCAACACAACAAGGTAAAGAAGGCTTGGTGACTGTGTTCAGCAAACAAGAATATCACTGATGTTTCCCACTGCAGCTCAAAACGTTTAACTCTTTTCTGTTTCAGAAGTTTCTGCCTGGTATCAGAAGTTTCTACAATGTGTGAAGCTGCTCTGCCTGCTGTACACAGTGCTGATAGTGAAGAGTCTGGTGTACTGCTGTGGACTCTCTCTGCTGATGATCCTCACAAACAAGGGACCGTCCACCAACTGCACACATGCTGACTGACTCTTTTCTGCTCGCCTTTTCTCACCATCAAATCTCATCAATTCATCTCATTCATCACTTTGATCAGTATCACAAATGTTAGTTATGATGTGTTGTGCTTATTTTGGCTTTTTCTTCAATAGTTAGAAGATCATCTGAAATAAATACATCTTTACATGTATTGTTACTCTGAGTTAGAATTCTTTTTTTACTTATTGTGACTTTTATTGTAGTAACAAAAATCATCAGGTATATTTTTATCACAAGTTTTCTCTTTTATTTTTATTTTGGTTGATTTTCAAATGTCAAACAGTGTAGTTGTGTTTGTAAGTGTGAATAATAAAGATTTCAAGATGAAGAATTTGATTCTACTTTCATTGTGTGATAAACAACAACCCGTGTGAGTGAACCACAAACTGACTATATCCAAACTTGCTCTCCTGCAGCAGACGGGCTGTGTGGGTTTCTGCTCTGCAGCCTCCACACCGTTAGCTGTGGCTTTTCACTTTAATAACACAATGACAGTTACAAGCATGAACTCTGCTTAAAGAATGATTCCAGGAAGGATCTGTGTTCTTCACCTGTGAGAGAAACAGCTCAAATCCTCAACTCAGAGCTGACAAATGAACTTTAATGGAATCAAAGCAGAGACCATGAAGCCCCTGCAGTCTGCTCAGCTCCCATTTTATTACAGAGTTTGAGACTAAACACAAGATGAAGACGAAATATGACATTATAGAGAGTACAATTAAATATTCATTAATACTTTTGATTTTAATTAGTGTTTAAATTGAGACCAAGAGAGCAACACTAAGTCACTGAATGTCTGTTAATCAGGCCAAAACAGCACAAACCACACAGCCACAGAAACACAAACAGACAAACAAGACATGTTTTTAACAAACACAGAAAGCTGTTTGTTTTACATCAACACATCATTGTTTTAGTTGTTCAGTCAAAAAGTTCTTAGACATGTCAGAGGAGTCTGTGCAGACTAGTAAGATTGATTCTTTCGCCAATAAGTTCAAACACAAGTAAACTATGAACAATCAAATATCTATGAGACAGTGAATGATGCAGTTACATTTATTGAAAATTTCCAAGCTTCAAAATAACACTCAAAAACAGAAATGACACTAAGTGAGATATATGTGCATTTATATCTTTAGAACAACTGCTTCTAATGTGCAGAAAGAGAACATTTACAAGCAATCATAACATGTTATAACTAACATTTCTAAAGATCACTGTAGGCGTCACCATGCATGAGTAATTTCTACAAAGACAAATGGAAATCAGTGAAAAAGCTTTTTTGCTTTATTGAGGCTGTTACACTTAAAGAATTTTCAAAGCTGCCACACGACACATAAAGTACGAAAAAAAACACAAGAGCAAAAAAAGTGTTAACAATGAAATATATTGTACACTTGATGAGCAAATGATTCAGCAGTAACAGTGTGTGTTACTACATTCACAGCAACCTGAATGTGTTTGTGGGAACATGAATGTGTTTGAGTGTTTCTGCATCATGTGACCCAGATTTTTGGATCTGCTGTCAGATTGAAATGAAGACGATGAAACCACACAGCAGCTTCAGCTGAGCTGTCAATCAGCAGCAGCAGTCTTATCTGTGGGCCGCAGGGGCTGATGGGAGCTTTGAGGACCTGTTAGAAACCACGTGGCCCTCGTCTGATCTCACAGCTCGTCCTTGTTTGGCCTCAGCTGCATCAGAGCGCCACTTCTCCCCAGGTTCACCAGAGGAAACACCACTGCACAAAATGCTTTTCCTCCCAGCTGCTGCTCTGTGCTGTCTGTGTTCAGGTGAGTGTTTCCAGCCAATCAGGAGCCAACAAACTCAACCTGTAACAAACACTGTCACACTAACCTTCATCTATCTGTCTGTGTCTCTACAGCAGTGGTTACCATGGCAGCACAACAGCTGATTCAGAATGGTTTAACACTGACCAGGAGAGTTGGAGAAAGTGTCTTCTTCAGCTGTGGAGGGATTAATCAGTGTGATCTTGATTATATATTCTGGTATCAGAAGAAAGAAACAGAAACATTTAGAGCTGTTCTGTATATTAACAAGAACAGTGGTCAAGTTTATACAGGTTACAACCATCCTCAAAAAAATGATTTCTCAGCAATGAAAAGAGAAAACAATGTACGTTTGAAGTTAGATAAAATTAAAGTCCGTCATTCAGCCACCTACTACTGCTCCTGTTGGAAGCTTGATACCCACAGTGAGAAATGATCCCTGGAGCCTGAACAAAAACCAACAGATGAACAGATGTCAAACAGTGTTTGTGACAGGAAGAGAGCAGTAAACCACAGCCCAGGTTCACAGATTTCACCTCCATCTCAGAGTCACAAACATACTGAGCTCAGGGAGATTTTTATTTACTGCTGTCAGAAATTCAATTCTGTCAGATTTATATTTATTAGATCATCATGTCCAAATGAATAACAGAAAACTTGTTCCACATTAAGTGTTTGTAATTTAACTCTGAAAAGAAAATACAGCTGAGGATGTTTGTTTTTCATGATGAATGAAGTCACTCTTGTTCATTATTTTGGTTCCAAGTCAAAAGAAACTATCTTAGCATGATGCATAATCAGAATTTGCATAATCATGATGAAGGAACTGACCTCCCAGCCCATTCCTTCAGTGGGCTGGTTTCAGTCATTATGCAAATGTACTGTTTATAAGATTCGGGAAACCTGCAGTCAGCTGAGACTGAAGAAGTCACTTGGATGAGTGACGAAACGTTTCTCCCACTGAAAAGGCTACGTCCAGATGAACAGAATCAACTTTTGGAGATTTACTTACCTGGATGATTAAGAATGCATCAAGACGAAAAACTCAATGCATCATGGGAATCCCCGGCAGCCTACGTCTATTGCAGCATAACTAAGGGAGGATTCAGGGTCACCTGGTCCAGCCCTGACTATATGCCAGGGGTCTGCAACCTTTAATACCGAAAGAGCCACTTGGACCCAGTTTCCACGCAAAAGAAAACACTGGGAGCCGCAAATACTTTTTGACATCTAAAATGAAGATAACACTGTATATATTGGTTTTTTTTTTTACCTTTATGCTTTGTGTGAACAACTAAAGTAAGTAAGTAAAGTTTATTTATTAAGTGCTTTTCACAGACAGGCAGTCACAAAGCGCTGTACACAAATAATAAAATAAACAATACAATCAATAGACATTATACACAATATAAAAGATCAAATGTAAATAATGTAAAGAATATAAAATACGTAGATCAACAAAAGGCTTGTTTGTACAGAAACGTTTTTAACTGCTTTTTAAAAGAATCCACAGAGCAACTAAGGTGTGCTGCTTATGAAATCCTTGAAGTGCTACAGAGAAAATTACATTTTATTTATGTAATTAACACATTTTGAACTCTTAAAGAAATATAACAAAAGTAAAGACACCCAGCTGAACTAAAATGATCCATGTAGCAAACAAAAACTGTTGTGAGCCTCATATCGCTTTTGGAGCCTTGACCTGACTTTTAAAAAATAATTGGAAAAAAGCACTATGCTGCTAAAAAATGAAAAATAGATATTTGCAAAATTCTGCCTAAACGTGTATTTTACCTGGTTAATGTGTGTGGCGGGGCGTGATCTGCAGTGCCGCTGCAGGGGAGGCGGACGCACCTAAGCGGCACCCGCAATCGCGCTTCGCCGCCTTAAAGTCTGTGCTCTCTATGCTGTTGTGTTGGTGTGTGTTGGGCTGTGAGCTGAAACGCTACAGCCGGCTGTATGCGTCAGCAACCGTGTGTGAAAAGTGGTCAATAAAGAGATGCTGAAAAGCAGCGGGTCACTTTCATCTTTACGCAGGACTGTAAGCTGTCATCTGTGAGGCATGAGCGGTGTTTGTTTTTAACATAGTTCACGGTGGAGAACAACTGCCAACATAATGTGGATCCGAAGATTCATAATTGGCCTATCTGAGGTCTGGATAAATGCACGGCGTTTCGGCGGGTACACCGGCTTCCGCGAGTGTGACGCTTATTTTGAGCGATGAAAAATAATAAAATATAATTTTATTTTCATATTTCAATATCACAATAATCTTCCAAATTAAAACTACAAGTTTAAAAAAAAAGGACTAACATAAATAAAATACACTTCAGCTAAATACTTCTAATCAGGGGCGATTCTAGGATTAGAGCTTTGGGGGTGCTGAGCACCCAGAGAGCTGCCCAGCCAGGCAAGATAAACTTTACACGTCACGATGAGACTTCTTCCCTGTCTCTGTCAGTCCCTGCATCCTTAAATGTCTCCAGTTGTCCCGAGTTCTCTCTGACTGTCTCCTGGATGCATTTAAACCCTTGTTCCTCCCTGTCCTCATCGTCTGTTGTCTTCATCTCCGTTATCAGTCATCATAATTTTACCATCTCTGTGCAAGTCTGCAAATTTCTTTCTTAAATCATAAGATTCTTAAATTCAACAAGTCTCTCTGTGCCTGGGTCCTCGTCTCAAAACATGACATCACTGTTTTGTACATTTTAACACAATTTAATCCCACATTTGTGAAAGAAAAAACACTTTTTTTGAAAAGTCTGTAACAAAACCATCAAATCTGATAAAGGTTATTTAAATGCTGCAAAAGAAGAATGGATTGGAATAAAAAAAAAAAAAAATACATATCCTAACCTTAATTACTGGGGGAAAATGATGAATGATGCTCAAAGTGAGTAAGAAGTAAACTGAGTGCATTTGGACAGAGATTCACTTTTAATGTGTATGTATAATATAATACAGATACATAAAAAAAAAACACTCCCAAAACAGAATAAATTATTACAAATAAAAATCTTTACTGCAGATACTAATTTTACTAATTTAATAATACTAATTTTGTGTTGTAAGATTTATGAGTTTCATGCTTTCATAGTGGTACTTGGGAGAGCTTGACATTTTTCTCAGGTGGTACACACTGTAAAAAGTTTGAGAAACACTGATAAGTGTATGTGTGCTTTTGGAAAACATTTAAAGCTGCTGTACAGAATCTTTGAAACAAGCTTAAAACACTTTTAGAATATAAACAGAGCACTCTGCTTCTCTTTACAGCTCCTCATTCCACCAGGGCTGTTTGGCACTTTCTGATACTGTACTGCAGCAGTCATACAGACAACTGGACGGTCCAAAAGTTGGCCTACCTATTACTGGCTGAGGTTTTAGTAGAGTTGTGGCTGAACCACATAAAAATATATCATTAATTTTAATCTCCCCAATCAATTATAATGTTATGTTGGAATGTTGCTAAAGAGGGTCAAAAATGTTTCAACCCAGTTTGTTTTGCAGATTCTGTATAGCAGCTTTAATATAGGGAGAACACAACTTCCTGATTGTATGAGTAAAATCAGGTTTTTTCTCTTTGCCAGTTTAACAGTTTCTGTTTTGCCTGTCACTGTTCCCTGTCTGTTTCCTTACCTGGTTCTTCCTGACCTTGTACTTTCTCCTCACGTTCCCCTCTTTCCTCTCTCCCTGTCAGGATAGTGTCGTGGATGAGAAAAGGAGGACCCAAACGCTGGACTCACAGGTAGGTAGGTGAAGGTCGGTGTTTATTTTCAACGGAGTGAACAAACAGAACTGAAGTAGGACAGGGCTGGCTGGCTGGACGACTGACTGGATGAATGAATGAAGGACTGACTGGCTGAAAGACAGAATGGCTAGCTGACTGAACACAGAAGGAAGCGACAAGATAACATCACGAGAACATCAATGACACGACAGAGAAGTGGTAAAACTGAGGAACTTAAATACACAGACTGGATGATGACGATAATTGGACACAGGCGAATACACAGCTGAACATAATGAAACAGGAAATGGCAGGAGTGGTGAAAACAGAACATGAACTGAAAACGCTGGGTCACCGACCCAGGAACCCTGACACTCCCTCTTTGGACTGACAATCATACACAAATAGACTGTATTCAATTAGATGAAAAATTACATTAATATGAAAAAATACCATTAAGATCACTAACAAAAAGTCCTCTCTCAGTTTACTTTGAACCAAAAGGGAAATAACCAAACCACATGAACATCTAATAAAAGATATGAATATTGAAACACTGATCCAACATTATTTTTGATTGACGGATCATTTGATTTTACACTTTTACCTGAATGTGGCTCCTTTTTTTGAAAAAACTTCCTTATATCCCTTATGAACCTGGCTGCCTCTCTGTACACAAACACACACACACACACACACAACAGGAGTTATAAGGTTGATGGGCATTCAGTCAGTTAGCTAGTTAGTATCCATTTCAAACAGGACAGTGGTAACAACAGTAGGCTACGGACAGTTTTAAGTTTTAGATTTTCAGTTGGCTATATACATTTCAATGGGAGCAGCAGGACGGTCAAATGTTGCTGATTTTACTACAGAGCAGGACGGATTGTAGAGTAGCAAACATCGTCGGAAAACGTGTTTTCAACACTGGAGGTTACCTGGGTGTAAGGTTTTTCAGCTAAAAAGGAACATGTTATGACTCCTACCTAACTATATAAAGAGTAACTGAAGGTTAAATGCAGCTAATATGTCCTGTTTTAAGCCAGGCACTTACACCTCCGCTCTGCTGCGTCTCAGCCACTCTGGCAGCAACGCCGCTAGAGCCAGAGTAGGGGAGAGCCGAGCTGGAACAAACCATTTTGGGGGGGGGGGGTGTTATCTATACTTTTGTTGTTAAAATTTTATGTCTCAACCAAGTACTGTATGGTTTTTATATTTTTAGCAGTGTGTCACACAAACAGCAAATATTGTCCAAAAAAAGTAAGAAATCTTTGGGGGTGCTTTGATTCATTTTGGGGGTGCTTCAGCACCCTCAAAAATGGGCTAAAATCGCCCCTGCTTCTAATTTATTTTCCCAAACCACGCGGAGCCGCAGTATAAGGACTAAAGAGCCGCATGCGGCTCCGGAGCCACAGGTTGCCGACCCCTGCTATATGCTTTAGCAAAAAGGAAAGTTTGAAGCCTAATCTTGAAAGTAGAGATAGTGTCTGTCTCCCGAATCCAAACTGGAAGCTGGTTCCACAGAAGAGGGGCCTGAAAACTGAAGGCTCTCCCTCCCATTCTACTTTTAAATACTCTAGGAACAACAAGTAAGCCTGCAGTGCGAGAGCGAAGTGCTCTAATAGGGTGATTTGGTACTACAAGGTCATTAAGATAAGATGGGGCCTGATTATTTAAGACCTTGTATGTGAGGAGCAGGATTTTGAATTCAATTCTGGATTTAACAGGAAGCCAATGAAGGGAAGCCAAAACAGGAGAAATCTCTCTCTTTCTAGTCCCTGTCAGGACTCTTGCTGCAGCATTTTGGATTAACTGAAGGCTTTTCAGGGAGGTTTTAGGACATCCTGATAATAATGAATTACAGTAGTCCAGCCTGGAAGTAATAAATGCATGAACTAGTTTTTCAGCGTCACTAAGAGACAGGATATTTCTAACTTTAGAGATGTTGCGCAAATGGAAGAAAGCAGTCTTACATATTTGTTTAATATGTGCATTGAAGGACATGTCCTGGTCAAAAATGACTCCAAGGTTCCTCACAGCATTACTGGAGGCCAAGGTAATGCCATCCAGAGTAAGAATCTGGTTAGATACCATATTTCTAAGATTTTCAGGGCCGAGTAAAATAACCTCAGTTTGATCTGAATTAAGGAGCAGAAAGTTAGTGGCCATCCAGGTCTTTATGATCTGTTAGCTGTTTGACAACTACTCTTTCAAGGATGTTTGATATGAAAGGAAGGTTGGAATTTGGCCTATAATTAGTAGTGATGTGTCGGTCGCGAACGAAACGGCTCTTAGTGCCGGATCTTTGAAGTGAATGATGCGAGTCGGAGCCGTGTTTTTTTTCTTTCTCTCTCTCTCGCCCTTTTTTTCTGCTTCACTCCGCACGCGAGCCTTGTGCTTTGCGCTGGCCAGAGGGGGGAGGGGCGGTAGTTACACTCGCAGTAGCACAGGAACAGAGCGGGAGGGAAAGAGAGAGAAAGAGAGCCAGGGACAACAACGTCACATTAGAAAGGTATAGTAATCATCCACAACTATTTTCTGTTGTGGATGATAAAGGATTCAGAAAGTTTATTCATGCAGGCCCATATGACAGAGAATATGCATGTTCTTTTTGTTTTCATGTTTTAATTTATATTTTACAATGTTTATTTATCGGACAGAAACAACAAGGGTGTCCAAATTCAGAGGCTGTGTCCACTGGAGGACCCAGCCTTCGCAATCTAAGTGGGCTGGGTCCTCCGGCAGCCAGGTAGACCGGAAATGAGCGACTGTGAAATTGGACAGTCTAGCCTTCAGAATTACGTCACCGTCTGCTCCTTGCTGTCTAAAATAGAACCGGACGCTGGCATAAATTTTTGACCATCTCACACTTCTGTTTAATCAGTTTTCTGTTTGACGTTTATTCAGCTGTGTGAAAACCCGAGAGGAACCCTCCCGAGGGAACAATAAAGTTTTATCTAATCTAATCTAATAACTTTAATCTCAGCCAAACCGATTTACTCACTAACAAATAAAACACCGACACAGGCCAAACAATAACATTTTTAAGTTAAGTGACTTATATATCATGTTTAACCTGAGTAGCGAAAGACCGTGGGGGTTTGAAAACGATGTGTCGGGAGTTTGCTGGTCTCCCCGGCTCAGATATCTGAAGTTTACACAGCTAAATTGTCGCCTGAAAATATGTTAAAAGTTTATTTTGCGACCCAGAAAGAGTAATAAGAGTAATATTAAAACTAAGTAGCTGCGGTAATAGTAGCCATTGTTGAAAAATGGAATTAGGTGGGCCAATCTGGGATATGGTTTTTCAATTTTGTTGTCCGGATGGAAAATCGGGAGAAATTCGGGAGAATGGTCGCTCCGGGAGATTTTCGGGAGGGGCACTGAAATTCGGGATTCTCCCGGAAAAATCGGGAGGGTTGGCATGTATGGTATATATTTATATATAAACATAGATAAATAAAACCACTTTTTTTACATTAGTAATTCTTTTTGTCCATTATTTTATATTGTTGTTAATAATAAATTGATTAAAGCAACAAAACAACCTGAAGAGCCGGTTGGGAGCTGAAAGAGCCGGCTCTTTTTATTGAGCTGAACCGAAAGAGCCGGTTCTTTAAAAAGAGCCGGAAATCCCATCACTAATAATTAGCTAAGACAGCTGGGTCTAGAGATGGCTTTTTAAGTAACGGTTTAACTACAGCCACCTTGAAGGCCTGTGGTACATAGCCGATTATTAGAGATAGGTTGATCATATTTAAGATTGAAGAATTAATTAATGGCAGGATTTCTTTGAGCGGTTTTGTAGGAATGGGGTCTAAAAGACACGTTGATGGTTTGGAGGAAGTAATTATTGAAGTTAACTCAGAAAGATCAATTGGAGAAAAAGAGTCTAAATGAATATCAATGGTACTGAAAGTAGCTGTAGATAATATTACATCTGTGGGATGATTATGGGAAATTTTTTCTCTAATGACAAAAGTTTTATTTCTGAAGAAGTTCATGAAGTCATTACTAGTTAACGTTAAAGGGATTGTTGGCTCAGTAGAGCTCTGACTTTTTGTCAGCCTGGCTACAGTGCTGAAGAGAAACCTGGGGTTGTTCTTATTTTCTTCAATCAGTGACGAATAGTAAGATGTTCTGGCTTTGCGGAGGGCTTTCTTATAAAGCAACAAACTATTTCTCCAGGCTAAATGATGATCTTGTAAATTTGTGACACGCCATTTCCTCTCCAGCTTACGAGTTATCTGCTTTAGGCTACGTGTTTGAGAATTATACCACGGAGTCAGTTCTGATTTGAGGCCTTAGTTTTCACAGGAGCTACAGTATCCAGAGTCGTACGTAGTGAGGAGGTAAAATTATTAACAAGATAATCGACCTCTGTTGGAGTAGCGTTCAGATAGCTGCTCTGCTCTGTGTTGGTACAGGGCATTGAAGATGATAACAGTGGGTGGATTATATTCTTAAACTTAGTTACAGCACTTTCAGAAAGACATCTACTGTGATAAAGTCTACTCTCCACTGCTGTGTAATCAATTATTGTAAATGTAAATGTTATCAGGAAATGATCAGACAGCAGAGGGTTTTCAGGAAACACTGTTAAATGTTCAGTTTCTATGCCATATGTTAAAACAAGATCTAGAGTGTGATTAAAGTGGTGGGTGGGTTCTTTTACATTTTGAGAGAAGCCAATTGAGTCTAATAACAGATTAAATGCCATGTTGAGGCTGTCATTTTTAGCATCTACATGGATGTTAAAATCACCCACAATAATTATTTTATCTGAGCTGAGCACTAAATCAGATAAAAAGTCTGAGAAATCAGAGAGAAACTCTGTGTAAGGCCCAGGTGGACGATAGATGATAACAAGTAAGACTGGTTTCTGAGTTTTACAGCTGGGGTGGACGAGGCTAAGCATCAGGCTTTCAAATGAATTAAAAGTCTGTCTTGGTCTTTCGTTAATTAATAGGCTGGTGTGAAAAATTGCTGCCACACCGCCCCCTCGGCCTGTGCTTCGAGGTTTCTGGTAGTTAGAATGACTCGGGGGTGTTGATTCATTTAAACTAACATAATCATCCTGCTGCAACCAGGTTTCTGTAAGGCAGAGTAAATCGATTTGTTGATCAATTATTAAGTCATGTACTAACAGAGACTTGGAGGAGAGAGACCTAATATTTAATAATCCACATTTCACTGTTTTACTCTTTGGTTCAGATGTGGATACTGTATTGTTCTTTCTTTGTGATTTTTTATGTTTAAGTTGTTTATTGCTGGTTTTTAGTTTGTTTTTTGTCTGTTTGGGAGCTGACACAGTCTCTATGGAGATGGGTTGTCTTTTAGTTCACTCTGAATATCTAAGAAACGATGAGAAAGTAGTAGCATGTAACTCTTTTTCTATGTCTTTTCCCCCTGTTACTTTTGTATCCAGTCTCTGTCTATGCTGTGCACTGTAAAATACACAGTACTGTGCCAAAGTCTTGAACACCCACCCCATTTTCTATTTTCATCTTTTTGTCCAGGAGCCCGACTTAAAGTGTTCTTGAACAACAGTTTTACAGTCTTTCTGAAGGTCTTTCATTCTTTGGAGATTGGCCTTTTGGACATTGTAATTGTAACCTTCTTGTACCAAGACTGAGTGTGAAGATGGGAAAACAACTAATTGTAAACTGTGTTCAAGTTCATATTAAGTGTATCTTTATTATTATTGTCAGGATGGTGCCTACATGATTGTAGAAACTGAGCTTCCCACAACTGAATAGACAAAGATTGTATCCACAAAATAGATAAAAGAGGTGTTGTTATATTTTGTATTAATAATGTCTGTATGAAGATTTTTCATGCTGTATTGATCCATTTGCAAAGGTTTCTTTCTTTCTCTGCTTCATGTTGATTCAGAAAAATCTTCAGGCAGACTCAATGAGTCTGGCAGAGCGCTTACTTCCAAGCAAATTATTGAGGAGGCGAGTGTGTGAGAATTGAGGGGGTGGTCTGCCCCACTGGTGATTGCACCAGAAGGTACAAACTTTAAGCTTGACTCTGCTAGAGGAAACAGGGCTGTGCATTTCTGGGGTTAGAGAAGCCCTCTTTCCCCCTCCCAATGTCTGTATGCAGGCCTTACCGGAGGGCAAGAGGTAGTTGCCATGGTGATGAGAGAAGCGTCATCTCAAAATAAGATGTCCAGAAAGCTGCAGAAGAAGAAATGTGAGACATGTCTTGGATTCCAGCCAAATAAGGAGATCTGTGGCTTTCCTCCAAGTTTTGAAGAATCACCTTAGTGTCCTGTTTATCACACATAATAAAAAGCATTTACTGTCGGGGTGTGGGGAGCCTTTTGTCTCTGAGCCAGAGAGATGGAGTTCTATGGCGCCAAGTACAACAATATGAAATTCTGTTTGATAATTAATTGTGAAAACTTTAAGCGTATTTGTCTTCTCTCCTAAAAAACCCCAACAGTTAGAGAAGAGACTATTTACTGGAGCTGAATTAACACCTAAGTCTTTGTTGTTAATGAAAATCTAGATATTGACTATTTTAAGCATAACCTAAAATAGTCAAAATGACCAGTTTATGAAAAACAAACATGTTTGAAATATTGCAGCAATAAAATGTGTGGAGAAATGAAATTGTGTTTCCAGAAAAAAGAAAATTAAGATGAGGAGAAAGCAAATTAAGTACTTTTTAATGACAATTGTCAACTCACCCCAACTGGTCATCGCAGATGATTGTCCTTCCCTGAGCCTGGTTCCGCTGGAGGTTTTTTCCTGTTAAAAGGGAGTTTTTCCTTCCCACTGTCACCAAAGTGCTTGCTAATAGGCGGTCATATGATTGTTTCTGTTTTCTTTATATTATTGTAGGGTCCTTACCTTACTTACTATATAAAACATCCTGAGGCAATTGTTGTGATTTGGTCCTGTATGAATATAATTAAATTGAATTTTGTCCTTCAGGAGACAATAAATTAATCATATTTTAAGTATCTCTGGAGTTTTTTGCATTTTCTCTGAACATTGCGCATCTGATTTTGGGGTGAAATTGCTGGGATGTCCACTCCCGGAAAGACTGTGTCATTGTGTTAACACTACTGGTGGGTGGATTGATCTAAATAACGATAATATTGATACCAAAGTTGGTACAGATACTGATCAATACTAGTGTAATGAGATCAATCCAGCACGGGGCAGCACAGTGGCATGGTGGTTTGCACTGTTGCTAACCACTGTTGCTGCACAGAAAGAAGGTCCTGAGTTCAATTCCACCATCAGGCCGGGGTCTTTCTGTGTGGAGTTTGCATGTTCTCCCCGTGTTTGCGGGGGTTCCCTCCGGGTACTCCGGCTTCCTCCCACAGTACAAAGACATGCAGTTAGTGGGAATAGGTTAATTGATTAGTCTAAATTACCCATGAGTGTGAATGGTTGTCTGTCTCTGTGTGTTGGCCCTGTGACAGACTGGCGACCTGTCCAGGGTGTACCCCGCCTCTCGCCCTACGACAGCTGGGATAGGCTCCAGCACTCCCCGTGACCCTGAAAAGGATAAGTGAATGGATGGATGCACTGTTGAGGTTTCATCAAAGAGGCAACCTGGCTGTCTGTGTAAGTGCTGCTGCTTTTAAGTGTCATAGCACAGAGCAGCCACAGTTTGCTCCTCCTCTCCCCTCTTGTGTTTTAATGTTGTACTGTCACATGACTCAGCAGCGCTAAGCAAACAAGCATGGAAGCATGCTCAGCTAGCCAGACACAAATAGCGCTGAGATGGAGCAGAAAAATGACAGAGAGGAAGAGCAACGCCATGTGGCTACATTTTCAGGCTAAAAATGAAACCACAGCACTCTGTGTAATTTTTAAAGAGGCTGTAAAACACAGTGGTAACACAACAAATTCATATAAGCATATGAACAATCATGCAAAAGAAAACCCCCTGGCCTAAACAGATCCAGACTTCTGACTCAGAGGTCAAAGGTCATTGGCAGAGCCCTTTCAGTATGACAGAGCAGTGGTATAACTGTGGTAATAGTGATATTTTACGTCAGCATGACTTTCATTTTCAAAGGGCAACTGGCTAATTCTTACTTTTAGCCAACTCAAAAAGTATAAATTATGCTAAGATCTTGATATAATACATTTGTCTCACTCCAACACGTTATTTACATGGAAACAGACCAAGGTTATTATCGTTAACGAAAACTAACGAAATAACGAAAACTAGAAGTGAAAAAACATTTTCGTTAATGGAAATAAAAATAAAAACGAGACTTTGCAAAAAAAGGAAAACTAACTAAAACTGTAATGAGTGTTCACAAAACTAACTAAAATTAACTGAATTTATTGCAAAAATGTGTTTAGTTTTCGTTGATGTGTGCGTGTCATACAATAGTCAAGGGTGAAAATGAAGTTTAGTTTCCAGGTTTTTTTCTTGCTGTGTCTCATTATGCCAGCAGGTGGCAGTACGTTAGTCGAGTTGTCTGTGTTGCTGCTCCGTCCACGCGCAGAATCATGTCAGGAAAAGTCGGGATTACTTTGAATATGACTGTGTTTTGGAGCAAGTGTCTTGTAGTGGAAAGAGACAAATTATGAGGGACATTTCTAAAGGGAAAAAAATCCCACAAACCTTAAAGTGCACTTGAAAAGCTCACACAAGAAGGCTAACCTAGCTTACCTTGAGAAGAAAAGGGAGCACACTCAGCCCTCATCCCCAGAAACAGAAGCTAACCCCAGGCAAGGCAGCGTGATGCATCCCGAGACAACAGGACTGGGATATATACATAACTGTGTGAGTCAATTGCCTTCAAAAAGTTTATCAATTCACTTGAACCAAAATTACGAACACCCAGTGCTGCAAGAGTTAATAGTCTCATTGGGGCCAAGATATACCTTTTATAGTTGCCTGGTATCAACGGTTGTTCATCTGCCCTAATTTATTTATTTATTTTTTTAAAGAACCCATAGGTGGGAATGTGAGTTGTCTGTCTCTGAGTGTTAGCCCTGCGACAGACAGGCAACCTGTCCAGGGTGCAGAGTATGGTAGCTGGAATAGCAACATACCCAAGGATAAGCAGAAGAGCATGACTGATATGATGAAACTGGGATTTTGTTACACTTAATTACTGCAAACACAACTAAAACTATAACTGAAACTAATCAAAACAAACTGAAACTAAGGATTTTCAAAAAAATAAAAACTAAACTAAACTAGCAAACAATTGGTAAAAACTAATTACAACTGATATAAAATTGAAAATCTGAAGTCAAAACTAAATAAAAATAAAAACTAATGAAAATTGCAAAACTATTAAAACCCTGAAACAGACTGGCCTAGAAACAAATATACAGACTATAATATGACTTTGATTTGATTGAATATTGTCCTGTTAAAGGGATGTTGTATGATTAATATATTTAAACTAATTCAATTCAATTCAATTCAATTTTATTTATATAGCGCCAAATCACAACAAAAGTCGCTTCATAGGTACAGAGAAAAACCCAACAATCATATGACCCCCTATGAGCAAGCACTTTGGTGACGGTGGGAAGGAAAAACTCCCTTTTAACAGGAAGAAACCTCCGGCAGAACCAGGCTCAGGGAGGGGCGGGGCCATCTGCTGCGACCGATTGGAGTGAGAGAAGGAAAACAGGATAAAGACATGCTGTGGAAGAGAGACAGAGATTAATAACAGATATGATTCAATGCAGAGAGGTCTATTAACACATAGTGAGTGAGAAAGGTGACTGGAAAGGAAAAACTCAATGCATCATGGGAATCCCCGGCAGCCTACGTCTATTGCAGCATAACTAAGGGAGGATTCAGGGTCACCTGGTCCAGCCCTAACTATATGCTTTAGCAAAAGGGAAAGTTTGAAGCCTAATCTTAAAAGTAGAGATAGTGTCTGTCTCCCGAATCCAAACTGGAAGCTGGTTCCACAGAAGAGGGGCCTGAAAACTGAAGGCTCTGCCTCCCATTCTACTTTTAAATACTCTAGGAACAACAAGTAGGCCTGCAGTGCGAGAGCAAAGTGCTCTAATAGGGTGATATGGTACTACAAGGTCATTAAGATAAGATGGGGCCTGATTATTTAAGACCTTGTATGTGAGGAGCAGGATTTTGAATTCAATTCTGGATTTAACAGGAAGCCAATGAAGGGAAGCCAAAACAGAAGAAATATACTCTCTCTTTCTAGTCCCTGTCAGGACTCTTGCTGCAGCATTTTGGATTAACTGAAGGCTTTTCAGGGAGTTTTTAGGACATCCTGATAATAAAGAATTACAGTAGTCCATCCTGGAAGTAATAAATGCATGAATTAGTTTTTCAGCATCACTCTGAGACAGGATATTTCTAATTTTAGAGATGTTGCGCAAATGCATGTTCTCCCCGTGTTTGCGTGGGTTCCCTCCGGGCACTCCGGCTTCCTCCCACCATCCAAAGACATGCAGCTTGTGGGGATAGGTTAATTGGATAATCGAAATTGTCACTAGGTGTGAATGTGAGTGTGAATGATTGTCTGTCCCTGTGTGTTGGCCCTGCGACAGACTGGCGACTTGTCCAGGGTGTACCCCGCCTCTCGCCCTATGACAGCTGGGATAGGCTCCAGCGCCCCCCGTGACCCTGAAAAGGATAAGCGGAAGCGAATGGATGGATGGATGGATCCACCCTAATTATAAAAAGTATTGGTATCGTTATCAGCGATACTGGTCCTGTATTTACTTGGTGTACTTGCAGTATCGCACACCACAAGTTAACACACACCAGAATAATCCAGAAGAGCAAACTGGCCAAACTTCTGTTTTTATAGAGGTGGTCAGACTTGCTGATGATCACTTAATCAAGATGATTCTGCTTATACAATTCAGGGTTGAGGACCCTAGAGCCTATCCTGGGTCACCTTGTAGTAGAGGCACAGCACACCATGGATAGGTTGCCAATCTGTCACAAGTCACTTAAACCAGTGTAGGTTGTTTCCTTTAATACCGACAGTCTATAGTTTCTGTATTAATATTTTGTGATTTTGCTAAAGCATATAGTTAGGGCTGGACCAGGTGACCCTGAATCCTCCCTTAGTTATGCTGCAATAGACGTAGGCTGCCGGGGATTCCCATGATGCATTGAGTTTTTCCTTTCCAGTCACCTTTCTCACTCACTATGTGTTAATAGACCTCTCTGCATTGAATCATATCTGTTATTAACCTCTGTCTCTCTTCCACATCATGTCTTTATCCTGTTTTCCTTCTCTCACCCCAACCGGTCGCAGCAGATGGCCCCGCCCCTCCCTGAGCCTTGTTCTGCTGGAGGTTTCTTCCTGTTAAAAGGGAGTTTTTCCTTCCCACTGTCACCAAAGTGCTTGCTCATAGGGGGTCATATGATTGTTGGGTTTTTCTCTGTACCTATGAAGCTCCTTGAGGCGACTTTTGTTGTGATTTGGCGCTATATAAATAAAACTGAATTGAATTGAATTGATTAACAGTATTGCATGCTGAACAAGTGCTGTTTCTGTGCAGTTTTTAAATTTCCTGTACTTAGTGATATCTTGATTGGAAGATTTAATAATTTTTTCTGTAATGATTCAAATAATTAAAATAGAGATTTTTAAAGAAACTCATGAATGTATCTCCCCCCCAGGTCCCCTTCTGGCTGCCTGTGCCCTAATATTATTCCATGACTTAGACATCCACATTACTCACACTCTCATAACACATACATACAGGGCCTTGGGGGTGGGTACGTTATATGGCTCACAGAGGACGGTCTGTGTATTCAACCTCACCTCTGGCGCCAGTGCCCACCTCTCAATTTTAAATGCATGTAGACATTGAGGGTTCTCGGGAGGGGCCGTGCTGACACCTGCTGCTCTCTGGAAAGAAGCATTATGCCCTCCCGTGTTTTAAATGCACTTTAGAACAACACGCAGCAACACTACACATGAGCGAGAGGAGGGAGGTTTGGGGTCTTCACTCAACCCCGTTCTCTATTAGCCATCCACACTGAAAAAAAGGCCATGTTGGATTTACTTGATTCAATAGTGGACATCGGTTGCACACAAATTTTTTGCTTTGGCAGAAACTTAAACAATTGAGTTCAATCAACACAACTTTTTCATATTCAGTAAACCTGTGCATTTTGTGTTCATAAAACGCGATTGAAACATGTTTAGATGAAGTAAGTTGAACTCTTGGAATATTTTAATCCTTTACAATTTTGTCATTTTATTTCAACACTATTCAATAACTTTTACCCCAATACTACTTGGTCACTTAAATACTACATGTTCTCTTCATATTACATAATGTTCAACAAAGTCTAGATCCTGGTTACCATAAAAATTGAATGGATGTACAACAACTACCATCCTCCTATCTTTATCCTGGTTGCAGGGGGGCTGGGAAATAACCCTGAAGTGATAGGTTACAAGGCAGGGCACACCCTGGACAACTCATAAGTCTATCACAAACAACCATTTGCACTTACATTGACAGGTAATTTAGAATCACCAATTAACCTAACTCTAACAACTGCATGACTTTTAACTGTGGGAAGAAACCAGAATACCCAGAGAGAAACCAGTGCAAACTAGCCAGACTGTGGATTTGAACCCACGATCTTCTTACTGTGAAGCAACAGCACTAACCACAATGCCAACAATCCAGACTTAACAAAAGTAGGAAAGCTATGATTTCAAGGCTTGATGCAGAATTTTTTTGTACCTTTTTGTCCTTGACAGGTTAAACCACAATAAATAGCAATAGCGTACACATGGTGTGTGTAGTTGTCTGCCTCTTATAACTCCAGTGATTTTCCTGCAGTTTGAAATCTCGTGCGATCTTGTGAATTTCATGAATTCAGCAACTAACCACTCTTACTAGATTGTATCATGTCATCTCAACAAGAACAAATTAAGTTGTTGGATTTCATACAGATCCTTCATGATTTAATTACGTTTATAGAAACATGATATTATTGTGTTTACATTACAAGTTAGACTTTTTTAATGTAACAACCACCCAATTTGCTCGATTTGACTGAGATGGATGCCTTCCTGAAACCATGATCCAAAGCGTATGAGACTGAATGTTATTGACTTACTTCACTCGAACATGATATGAACAATTTAATCTAGCCTCTCTGCATATCATGTAGTTTCTACACTATATAGTTACACTTAACGTTAAAGCATGAGGCACTTATGTTAAATACACGCAAGATGCTTACGTAAATCCAAGAGTTGGCCAATCCCTTTTTTTCAGTGCAGGCGGAGGGGCTGGGAGGAGGTATTGGCCGTCCGATTGGGGTCTGGGGTGCACGACTGCTGATGCAGAGCCGGGGGCGGTCTGCTTGCCTCCACCCCGGGGGAAAGGGTAACATCTCCTGGGTCCAGGTGCGGTTTCGCCCCCAGAGGGGATACCTGGTGATTTTTACCTGGACCTGGGATATAGCGTATGCTTGGGGGGTGTGATTGTGTGTACAGTGTCCATTTGTGTTTGTCTGCACATTGGGTGAGTGCTGAGTATTGCTATATGTGTGCATGAGGGAGGGAATGCACGTTTGTGTCTGTGTGTGCCTGTTTGTCTGTGTCTATATGTCCGGTCGGATCTCAGACTCCACCTCTCTGGGAACAGCTCAGGCCCTCCAAGGCGTGGAGGCCTGTCTCAGAAGCCCCCTCTGGCTTTTGACCCCTCTGCTGGGGCTCTCCTCTACCCAGGAGGGTGGCACGGTTAGCCCTCCGGTGGTCTTCCTTGGGCTCTTGCACTCTGGGGCCTCTGGATGTCTGGGGCCTGCCTGGATCTCCTGCATGCCTGCTTCATGCCCAGGGGGACGGGGCTATGGCTCCCTACACCCTCCAGCAGATCATTGCATGGAGAAACCTTTTGAATACAATACATCCACACAGGTGTGCACACAGGTGTACACACATGTGTACACACGGGTGTTCACTGTTCATAGACACAAACCACACCTTTCTCTGCTGCTACCTCAAAGCACATTGTGCGCTGTCGGTCCTGCGTGCTACACAACAACATTCAATATTTAGTATTTACTCTTATTTACACTTAGCTAGATGAATGCGATTGAGTTGTGTTTATTATGTTGCTCTCTTTTTTTTGCTTGTTTTCTTTTTCTTCTTCTTCTTCTTTTTTTCCTCTCTCAACCGGTGAACCAGGAGATTTTTTCTTTTTGTTTCAAATATCTTTTATTAGAAGCACATATCACAGTTGTTACAGGTTAATGGGACTTATGCCCCCTTTTTCTCTAAACAAAACAAAACAAAACAAAACAAAAAAAACAATTAAATAAATAATAAATAAATAAACAGAAGAAGAAAAAAAAAAATCTACCAATCGATGATTTAGATGCCATCTACAGTAGACTTTGTGGAATTAAAGAAAATTGTTTTACTGCTACAATATATATCTTTCAGTATTAGCATCGCATTAAAATATCACATATAGCTTTAAGATGACAGAGAGACATTTAATACACTGACACCATATTAACCTTTATCACAGGTGCAGTCATAATCATTTTTACATTGTCATATCTTTATAAACACATTGCAGTTTTGTGCTTATAACAAGAGTTGAAGCTTTCCCAGGTAGTTAAAGGTCTCAAGCTTCATCCAGCGTGATGTCTGGGTGACCCATTGGATAAGAAGCCGGGAGCTTAAGAAAGATTGCACACATGCTTACAAAACACATATATATATCACATATAACCTAGCAACAGAGTTGAGCATAGGCCTGAATGTATTCAGCTAACATGCTGCACTAGAGTTTTCTTGACAACAGGTGACACATGGAAAGGACCAGCCCCTGGAGACCTCAAAGGCCGGAGACCATTGCCTTGTTTGGAAGAAGATGCCAAAAAGAGGAACCTCTGTGTTTGCAGTTAATTCTTAAAATACATGAATGTTCTGAACATGCAAATTATGTGTTTGTAAACGCATGAGGGGGCGTCATAATACCCTGATATTATAAAAGCAATTTGAAATGTATTTTGGGTGAAGATATTGCTGATGTGTGCAGCAACTGTCTTCCCACGCGTGTGCTTAAATAAAATTATTGTTCTGACCCAAATTCTCTGGACTGTTCTGGTTTTGTATCTCCCCTCAATTAAGAACCCTTAACAACTTCAAGTCCGCTGAAGTGAACCTTAAGAGCCTTAAGAAAAAGAAAAAACCCCATCCTGGACCCCCAATCCCCTGACTGCCAGAAAGTTACATTTTCCCAAGATATGCAAGTAAAGGACGCCAAATTGGTTCAAAATCTTTCACATTGCCATTCATGGTATATCTTATTTTTTCAAAGTGAAATGTATTTGTAAGCTCTGTGAGCCACATCTTTAACACTGGAACCTCTTTGACTTTCCAAAGCTGCAGGATCAGTTTCTTTGCAATGATCAGTGCTTATGACATAAGACTTTTTTGAGCATGTTGTAAGCTTTGTGTTTCTTTGGAGATCCCAAAGATAATTACTGTTGGATTTGGATCAATCTTGATTTTAAGAACATTAGACAGATAGGTGAAGATGTCACACCAAAAACCATGAAGCCTTGGACAAAGTACAAAACTATGTAACAGATTTTCATAATGTGTCATACATTTTTCACAGAAGGGAGAGCAGTCTGGATAAATTTTGTGAATTATTTCCCTTGAGTAATGTAACCTTCGTACAATTTTATACTGAATTAGGCAATGACGAGAATTATTAAGGAGCGTATTTATGTTGCGTAAGACCTCCTGCCAAAAATCTTCCAATAGGGAGATCCCAAATTCATTTTCCCACTCCTCTTTAATTGAATGAGTAGAAGGTGTACTCATCTCCTGTAGTGAGTTATAAAATAATGAGATTCTCTGTTCGGACCCCCGGCTATCACTAAGGCATCTATCCAAGGTGTCAGACGGCATGCTTTCAAACTGCGGCAGATGTGTGTGGATATAATTTCGTAGTTGAAGATATCTAAAAAATTGGCTGCACTGTAGTCCAAATCTATCTTCTAATTGTTGAAATGACAATTGGGTATTGTTTAAATACAAGTCTTTTAATTTACGAATTCCCAGTTCCTGCCACACGTTGAAAGCTCTGTCTGCACATGATGGAAGGAAAGAAGGGTTAGATGTAACAGGCATACACATTGATAGTGGTTTCAGTTTAAAGTGCTTAATTATTTGTTTCCAAATTCACAAAGTGGTATGGATCACTGGATTATAGTTATAGTATGCACTTGTCAAGGGAGTAGGAGAAAGTAATATTCCACCAACGCAGTAAGGAAGGCAATCCTCCCGTTATCTGCAGGCCATGGGGGAGTAACGCTGTATCATCCAGTAAGAGGGAGATTATTCTTAAATTTGATGCCCAGTAATAATGCATAAAGTTAGGTAGTGCAAGTCCTCCAAGGGATCCGTATTTACAAAGATGTTCTTTCTTCATTCTATTTGTTTTGTGGTTCCATATAAACGGCATAATAATGGCATCCAACTTTTTGAAGAAAGATTTGGGCAGAAAAATTGGGATATTTTGGACTAAATACAGATATTGTGGGAGAAAGACCATCCTTACTGAGTTCACTCTTCCTATCAATGAGATAGGGAGTGTCCTCCAAAACTGAATGTTATTTTTTAGCTTCTTCAGTAGTGGGAGAAAGTTTTCTTTCACTAGGGAACTATATTTTCTTGTTATTGAGATGCCCAGATATGTAATTTTTTCACAAGTTATTTTAAATGGTAGAGGTGCAAGCCACTCATTACTTTCCAATTTGATGGGCAATACTTCACTTTTTCCCCAGTTGATCCTGTAACCGGCAAATGTGCCAAATTTGTCAATAACGGAGAGAATTGCTGGGACGGAAGTTTGGGATTTTGTTATGTATAGTAAAGCATCTGTCATTTTTTACAGTGTGGTATGTTGGAGCAGCAGTTTATCGGCAGCTGAGAGGAAGAGGTTGGATAAACTCATCAGGAAGGCCAGCTCTGTTCTGGGATGCACCCTGGACCCAGTGCAGGTGGTGGGAGACAGAAGGACTCTGGCCAAAATAACATCTCTGATGGACAGAGTCTCCCACCCCATGCTTGTAAATGTTGCTGAACTGCAGAGCTCCTTCAGTGACAGACTGCTGCATCCTAGATGCATGAAGGAGCGTTTCCGCAGGTCCTTCCTCCCTGCAGCTGTCAGACTGTACAATCAAAACTGCTCCCAGCAATCATAGATGTTTACATCTGCGCTGTAACTGCAATAAGTTAATCAACTGATTCGCACTACAATCTGGTTTGCCTCTTATCTGTAGTTATTTATATTTAATTTAATAACTGTACAGTACTCTGTTTATAGTAACCATTGTCCTTAATGTAAATATGTAAGAAAAATTGTGTATGTTTCTGTTCTGTGTCCTGTGTACTGTTTGTTTGTATATGTGTCTTTCTAGCTGCTGTTACAACCAAATTTCCCCTTGTGGGACAATTAAAGGATTATTCTGTTCTATTCTATTCTATTCTATTCTAAAATGTCATCAGCATAGAGCGATATAGTATTAGAAGTATATGCTGTGTCATAACCATGTATATCAGGGTGAGTACGAATTGTCTGTGCCAGGTGTTCCAGAGCCAGAGCGAACAATAATGGACTAAAAACACATCCCTGTTGTGTCCCTCTGCTGAGCTTAAACTGAGTGGATAATGTTTGGTTTGGTTTGATTTTAGGTCTGTATGATCCCACTTCCTTCAAGACTTTACCTTTTTTGGAAGTACAGTAATAACATAGTAATAACAATACATTGTACGCATGGTTGTACAGTTTAAATAGATATGGAACAAGTTTGATCTTGAGCTGTTTGTAAAATTCATTCCCTAACCCATCTGGGCCTATTTTTTAATAAACCGATAGATTTAGTAATTTCTTCAGTTGTAATCTTGGCATTCAAGATCATGCGATCCACCTGATCTAACACAGGGAGGTCAGACTTGTCTAAAAAGTCCTGCATATCTTTAGGCCCAGAAGTGGAATGAGAAGTATAGAGAGATTCATAAAATTGTCTAAAGTTATCATTAAAGTGACCAGGTTTCCATTGCGTGATCTAATTTTGTGAATTATTCTGTCATTTTCTATCTTCTTTAGTTGTCTAGCTAATAACTTATGTGGCTTGTCCCCGAATTCAAAGTACTTCTGTCTTACAAAGGTGAACGCTCTATTAATGTTGCTTGATAGTATCTGATTTAATTTATATTTTAATGCACAAATAGTGTTGTATTTATCTAAAGACGGAGCCCTTGCATTGTTGGCATCCAAATCATGTATCATTTTTTCTAATTTTAACTGTTGTAGTTCATTATTTTTATTCCGTGAGGCCTGATATGATATTATACACCCTCTAATATAGGCATTAAATACTTCCCAGGTGAAATTTCAGCATTATCGTTTATATGGAAAAATAAAAAGCTCTGAGAGTTTATATACTGTTGAAATTTTGAGTCATTCAGTAGTTGTGTGTCAAATCTCCAGCCCCTGTGTACTTTAGTGAAGTTGCCAAGTGCAAAGGAGCAGGTTTCAGGACAATGATCAGAAATAATAATATTGTGATAGGTTACATTACGAACAAGGGGAAGCATTTTTTCCATGTACCAGAAAATAGTCAATCCCTGAATAAACGTAATGTGCAGAAGAGTGGAAAGAATACTCTCTGCCTGATGGATTTAAAGTTCTCCACACATCACAAATATTCATATTGTCCATATACGTTTTAATAAAGCTACTACCTTTACACAATGTGTTTTGGGGGTTTTTTTTGGAGAGGGATCTATCTAAGTATGGGTCTAACACTAAATTAAAATCACCTCCAATTATTAAATTACCATTAGGTATAACCAGAATCAAACTAAAAACCTTTCTATAAAACTGGATCATCATAGTTAGGCCCATAAATGTTCAGTAGAATAATTGGAATGGCGTGCAGCTCCACGGTCACTAATAAATATCTACCATTCTTATCAGCTATAGTGGAGGTATGCCTGAACTTTCTTAATTACAATACCTACCCCTCTGGTTTAAGCAGAAAATGTTGAATAATACACCTGATTAATCCATCTACACACAAGTTTATTATGAGCAGCATTTTTCAGATGAGTTTCTTGTAAAAAGATAATATCCGCTTTAAGAGATTTCAAGTGTGATAACACCTTGCCTCTTTTAACAGGCCCATTTACACATTTAACATTCTATGTACAAAAGGTCAGATCCACTTTGTTTTTATTTACATTTCCATTGTCTTGCATTTAAATAAGTTAAGGCGGCTTAAATCTAGTACTTTCCATACTTGCAGTCAAGGTATGAGCCCCAACCCTCACCCACCACCTCCCTCCCCATGTATAACCATAACAAGTCAGAACAAACACGTGAACAGTGTATCCCCGCCCATGCAGTCCCAACTAAAAATAAAAACAAAAAGTGTGAAGGGATGCCGTAACAAAAACTAAGCTTACCAAAATACTTTATCTCAAAACTTCCTCTATCCAACGTAGCTCCATGGCAAGTTGTAGTCTCTGTACATCAAAGTGAACAAATGTCACTGGGCCAGAGGCTGAGCTCTAGTCTTTACAGCATAATGGAATATCATACCTAATAATAGGGCCTAATCGTACCTTGGTGTGGTCTAAGCGAACTGTCTGTATGGAATAAAGGCGACCGTTATTTGGCTCTAGACCTCCATACTTGTCTACTTTATGTCGTCCCTTTTAGGATCCAAATTTTTCTTGTGCGTAGCGGTGGGCTTCATTGGGATCCGTAAACACCAGCTCCGTACCGTTGTGTGTCACCCTGAGTTTGGCAGGGTATAGAAGTTCATATTAAACTCTGGGTTGGTCTCGAAGCAGGTTCTCTACTGGGGTAAACGCTGCACGTCATTTTACCACTGCCTGAGGTAGATCGCGGAAAATCTGAACGCGAATGTCACCAAGCTTCAAATTTCTGATAGAAACTATTTCTTTCTTTTTTTTCTTTTTTTCCTGCCTGTCCCGTTTGGATCTTTAGCCATCAGAATTGTTGTCTTAAGGCCAAGTGTCAGGAGTTTTCCTGTATTGCAACTCAGGTCAGAATAAAGACGCTCAGACAGGTTAACGTGTACACGGGTGAGACTCAACGGAGACTTACAGCCTGGAACAGTTGTCAGGCTTTATTTATACCCCAAGCATATTCGTGTAGCATGTACAGGAAGAGATAAAATAGAACTGTGCTGCATGCAGGCTTCCTGTTGAACAGAGCATAACTTCTCTATTTAAGCTGAACACTGAAAGAGCAAACACATCTAGATGAAATGTACTTTTAAGCATAACATAATAAAATTCCTAAAGTCCTAAAAAATCCCCTAACATTCCCTCCTGTTGTACATATGTATATGTACATAGCAACCACTAACATTGTATCAGTCTATGGCCACTTGTAAACATTATTAGCCAAGACATCATAAAATAGTGGGTTTTGTGAGTATGTTATATCCAAGTGTCTATCTCATTATCATCTTCTTCATTCTGTGACAGGGTAATGTAAGCATGAATTGAAGCAGTTACCATTTGTGATACCATGTTCTTCAAACAAGGTATGACACATGAAGTGAAAAGACACAATAACAGTATTATAACACCAACAAAAACAAGTCCTTTAATCAGCAGGGACTTCCAAGAGCCGCTTAAAAGCCACGTAAGCCAGTCTTCTGTGTTTGTGGCATAGTCTCGTTGTTGTGCGTCCCGAAGTTGTCTGAGTGTTTTCAGAGCATCAGTCATGTTCGGTGAGGGCACATTATCTGGAATGTATGTGCAACATGTGTTGTTAAAGAGGACACATAGTCCTCCTTTCTCGGCGAGAATCATGTCCAATGCTACCCTGTGTTGCATTACTGCGATGCGCAGAGCGTTAATTTCTTGATCCTGTTCGTCGTCGATTTTACATGAAGCATTCAGAAAAAGTCCAAAACGGTAGTTCAGAGTCTCTATCCTTAAAGCGTGTTTTCCTACCCCCACCCATGGGAAGAGTGCGTGAGCAACTTTTTGTCTTTCAGTCCAAAGTTTGAATTCCTCTGAGACATCGGAACCCCACACAGAATCATGCTGCTTGAGGTCCGGGGTGCTTCGTCTTTTCCTTGTTGTTGACGTTGAAGTTGACGTGGCGTCCATGGTTATCTTGAAAGTGTGGTCAGATATGAAAATGGGAGCGCACTGACCTGTCCAATTCCCAGGAAGGATAAAATAGGCCCGTTGGCTGCAGAGCCAGGCCATTCCATGCACCCAGAAGGTGCCATTTGAGATGTTGCTGCTCTTCACGGGCCCTCCAGGAGCGTGTGTCTGTACTGCTTTGCAGTTGGTGGTGTTTCCCATTGGCGTGGATCCGCTCTTTTGGTGGTAGCATAGGCTGTGGCTCAAATTCCCATTGTTTTCAAGAAAGACTGGGAATGATTTAGCCTTACTTCTGTGCTTCACTTTCAGGTCAACCCAGAACCATTCGTCACATGTGCCATTTCGTAGTCCTATCTGGAGAGGTTCCTCATGGTTGACCACGATTCCCTGGAATTGATACCCAAGGCTGGTGTAGCTTGCGGCACACTTTGCTTGAATTATGTCCATTGCCTTCGCGTACAAGGTGGCGTACTGTGTCGTTGGGGGCATATAGGAGCAAACATAGCAGTCTTTCCTGGGTGTGCTGTCGTGTATATATCGATACCATGCGTTGTTCATCCATGGGTGAATGTGGTCTTGTGTCATGTCACGAAGATGTGAGTTGTCATGTGTCCATCTTGCCTGCAGGTGGTGTTGTTCATCTTCTTTCTTTCGGGTGAGTGTTAATAAACTCACCAGGTGTGCAACATTAGCCACTAGGAGGACGAGTGTCTTCTTGATGACCAGACACACCTGTGACCTCTGATGAGTAGACTACCGGCAAGAAGAAGAGGGCAGGGTGTACCCGATCAGCCCTCCCTCCACCAATAGATCACCAGGAGTTAGGGGTGCCGGCGTCTAAATGTTAGGTTGTCACTCACTTTTTTTGCAGTGGCTTTGATGAATCCAGGACGGTCTTTCTGCTATTTTGCAGGCAGTAGGTGTGGTGAGTAGCACTTGATAAGGACCTTCCCACCTTGGTGAACTCCAATTTTTCTTTGGAGTACTTTGATCAGGATCTAATCACCTGGTTTCAACCTGCAAGACACTGGAGAGATATCACTCGGCAGTTGGTTGTTTAGAACAATCTCTTTATTTTCAAGTAATTTATTCATCCATTCGGCTAGTGTAGTTTCTCTTATTGACTTATCTATGGGCTCACATTGACAAAATGTGTCCCATTGTCTGATCTTATCAGAGTGGGGATGCCATATGTTGGAATGAAATGGTTGCACAAACATTTTGCTACTGAGATGGCGTCTGTTTTTGTTACTGGATAGATTTCTGGCCATTTTGAGAATACGTCTATGATCACTAGAGCGTATTTTGAGCCTTGGCATTCATTTAGCTCAATAAAATCCATGTGGATTGTATGAAAAGGATGAGGTGGTGTGCATTATGCGCATTATGTTTTTGGCAAATTATGCATGTTCTGACAAATTTCCGAAATTTTATCTACCACCCCAATTTTATCTACCACCCCTCCCTCCTGTTGACACATGATTGTGTGTGTCAATAATGCTGCTGATTTGTGTAGGGACTTTGGTAGTATTGGTTTGCCATTACAAGTCATCAAATCTAGCTGTGCTCCACATTTTAACCATCTCCTTTGTTCTGTAGTTGGTGCGGCTTTTTGTTTATTTATAAGCACATCAAGTGCTATTTGCATTGAGGTGTCAGACATAAATGTCTGTAGTTTGTTGTGCTGCTGCTTTTGCGGCTTGATCTGCGAAGTTATTGCCTTTAGTGACCTCTGAGTTGTCTTTCTGGTGTGCAGCACATTTACATAATGCTAACTGTTTCGGCAATATTATCACTTCCAACAGTGCCTTTAAAAGATTTCCATGTTGCACTGGGTTGCCAGTAGAAGTAACCATCCCACTATTCTGCCAAGTTTTTGCAAAATGATGCACAGCTGCAAAGACATACTGGCTGTCAGTGTATATGTTTATGTCTTGTCCTTCATGCAGTTGACAGGCACGTATGACAGCCGTGAGTTCTGCGCTCTGTGCAGAGTGTGAGGAAGTTAGTGCTTTTGCTTCTAAAACTGTGTCTACTGTGGTTACCGCATAACCTACACAGTTCCGCCCAAGGCTACTTTTGGACGCTGAACCGTCTACAAAGATATTAACGAAACCAGCCTGTGGGGTGCTGTGAAGGTCAGCGCGTGGTTTTGTTTCCTCATCTAGCGTCTCTATACAGCAGTGTGTGACTGTGAAAGCAAAATGCCTATGGCATCAAGGCTCACATCATAACTGACTGAGGTGCCTCTTCTTATTAATAGTATGTCATTATTAATGTTATCATTGTATTGTTTTTCCTTTTTTATAACAGCAATAGTATATTACAATACACTACTTTACTACTAATATACAATAGTTTATTATTTTATATTTTATTATGTATCCATCACGGGTCTGTGTGAATCTGCAGCTTCACACCTTCCCAAGCTGGAGACATTTGCTTTTCCTTGGCTGAACAATGACACAGCCGTAATATACCTTATGCATCTCTCTTTTCATTTGATATATTTTCGTGTGAATTATCTGGTTTCATGCATTCTATTCATTCAGCTTGGTTGTCTTCCCAATTTTGTTTCATTTGTTAGTACCAATTTACAGGTTGTTATCCTTTCTATTATCAGTTTGAATACATTAGATAAGCTCTAATTTAATTTAACCTTTTGTTCATTCCACTACATTCCTCTTTCCATGCTTTAAAATATTACAACTCTTGTGTATGCTTTGTTTTCTTTTTAGCATCCTTTTCAGTATTTATTTCTGCTTGGAGGGTTTCTTATAATTTAGTTATACATTTTCCCTCCCACGTGGGACATTTAGGTTTTCTTTGGATTTCTCCATCTATATGCACTAATTTGTCCGGCGCCTGGACATTTTTTCTCTAACCACTGCTCGTCAGCAGTGAGTTTTGAAGCCTCGTTACCCATTATAATCCTTTACAACTACACAACTGCGGCACCTTCTCTGGCACGAGAATCGAGAGAGGTAGTTGACACGTCCTTCTACTTTCAAGCTATTCTTGAAAGCGGTGTCACCTTTACATGATAAAACACGACCTTTTTCTCTTTTCACCAGTACTTGGGTGGCCAACAGTAAACAAATTAGTGGAATAGTTCAGCCTCCTTATTGTGCTGTAAAATCAACTTATTCCACCAACAAAAATAAAACAATAAATACCTTTATACGCGCGCTACCTTTACCCACTACGGGGGAGCTACCAGTCCCAGACGAGCTCTATCTTTATTTTAAAACGCTACCAGCCCCTCTCGGGCGAGCCTATACGTTTTACGCAAGGTGTCTGAGAGTGTCAATATTCACCTGGTTGCTGATTCACTGCCGGTCTCTCAGGTCTGCCTCATCGACCCCCACCGCCGTGGACCACTTTTAAAAACGCTGGCCAGAACCCGAATGTCACGTCTCTGGACTTTTATCCTCTACCTAGAGAGGAGCTGTCGACAGACTTCAGCGCGGGCTTCTCACGACGTCAGGACTCGATGAGGTTTTCCTGTGGGGTCACACAAAAGTGCTGTGTCCCATCCGGCTCGAAGGACCAAGAAATGTCAGGAGTTTTCCTGTATTGCAACTCAGGTCAGAATAAAGACGCTCAGACAGGTTAACGTGTACACGGGTGAGACTCAACGGAGACTTACACCCTGGAACAGTTGTCAGGCTTTATTTATACCCCAAGCATATTCGTGTAGCATGTACAGGAAGAGATAAAATAGAACTGTGCTGCATGCAGGCTTCCTGTTGAACAGAGCATAACTTCTCTATTTAAGCTGAACACTGAAAGAGCAAACACATCTAGATGAAATGTACTTTTAAGCATAACATAATAAAATTCCTAAAGTCCTAAAAAATCCCTTAACACCAAGAAAGATGCCAAGCGGATTTACTTTACCAAGTGGATCATCATGGCCTCGCCATATTGGTCCATTTGATTGACCTTTATTATAGTTATGTATTTATTTTATTTTATTTTTCGGTTGTTACAGACGGGACAGACATGACTGGGGGATAGGACAGGAAGAAAGAATGAAAGATAGAGAGGGAGAGAAAGAAAAATAGAGGGGAGAAGAGATGGTGAGAAACGGGGGAAGAAAGAAAGAAAAACAAACAAAACACCTGGATCACCTGTATGGAGAAAAAAAAAAAACAGAAGAGAAAACAGACAAAACAGAGCAACATAATAAATACAACACCATCACAATAAACTAGCTAGCAGTAGATAACAGTAGATACTAAATATTAAATGTTATTGTGCAGTACACAAGATCGACAGCGCACCATGTGCTTTGAGGTAGCAGCCAAGAAAGTGTACACCTGTGAGCATGAACGCGCTTGTTTTTAAAAGGTTCCTACATATAATGATCTGTTAGAGGGTGTGGGGAGCCACAGCCCCGTCCACCAGGGCATGAAGCAGGTATGGAGGAGATCAAAACTCCAGACATCCAGAGGCCCTCAGAACACAAGAGACCAAGGAAGACCAACAGAGCGGCAGCCGCGCCACTATCCCAGAAAGAGCTGAGGAGAGTCCCAGATGAGGGGTCACTCAGCAGCCGCGGAGCATAAACCAGGGGGGGTTGCAGTGACGTGCCCGGGAGCTCCGCCGGCAGCAAGCTGCGCCAGAGTGACCGAGCCTCAGGCCGAGAGGCTGAGGGCACCCCACCCCCGAAGTGGCCCGAGCGAGCCCAAGGTTCCAGGCCCCGATAAGCAGCCACCAAGGAGTGAGTCGGTGTGTACCTGGACGCCCATCCCCGGACACAAAGACCCACCAACGCACTGATGTCTGAGGGCGTCTGCCACTGGCAGGGGAAGTGGTGGGGGGAGATAGGCCTCCATGCCTTGGAGGGCCTGAGATGTCCCCAGAGAGGTGGCGTCTGATACCCGACCTGACATATAGACACAGACAAACAGGCACACACAGATACAAACATCCATTCCCAAACTCATGCTCTCGTATGCAATTACTCAACACTCACCCAACGTGGAGACAGACATAGAGAGACACTGTACACACAATCACACTCCCCAAGCGTACTCTAAGCCCCGGGTCTAGGTACCCTTGCCCCTGGAGGGGGAAACTGCACCCAGACCCAGGTGGTGTTACCCTTTTCCCTGCGGTGGGGAGATGCAGACCGCCCCGACTCCGCAGCAGCAGGGAGGCCCCACATTCCAGACCCTAGTCGGATGGCCAACTCCTCCTCCTAGCCCCCCCGCCCCAACAGGCCGCAGAGAACGGGAGTGTGAGAAGACTCCAAACCTCCTTCCGCCCGCTCATATGTAGTGTTGATGCATGTGTGTTCTAAGGTGCATTTAAAACCCAGGAGGACATGGAGCTACCTGCCAGAGAGCAGCAGGTAAGCGCATAGCCCCTCCTGCTAGCCCTCAATGTCTACGTGTATTTAAAATTGAGAGGTGGGCAACGACGCCAGGGGTGAGGTTGTACACCCTGATGGTCATCTGGATGACGTGTATCGTGCCCACCCCCAAGATCCTATATGTATGTGTTATGAGAGTGTGAGTAATGTGAATGTCTAAGTTGTGAGATAAAATTGAGGCAGAGGCAGCCAGAGGGGACGGGGGGGGATGCCTCCCCTGCACCCTGGTGACACACCCTTACCCCAAGGCCCTGCATGTGTGGGTGATTGTGGTGGAGCGGGAAGAGGGAGGCAGCTGGAGATGGGGAGGGAAGGAAGGGAGGGGCAAGTGACCCCTCCCTGGGGCCAGCTTCCCTGCTGACCCCAGTAGGCACCCCCATACTCTGCAACCCGCCAGGGAAAGGGGGCCCAGGCCCATCCGGACCGGGGAACAGTACAGCAGCGCTGCCTGGCCCCACAGAGCCCGGGACAGCCCACCCGACCCCACCACAGAGAAAACTGCACCCACCCCGTCATCCACTCATCTTCCAGACTACACGAGACAATAGACGCCCAGGCTGAGATCTTCCTCCACCTCTCCTGTATCTCCCCCTCCTGCAGAGTGAGTTCCTGAAGAGAGGAGAGCTCCTGCAAGATGTGACAACCTCCCCCACCAGTTGAAGAGCCCCCCAGGTGGCTCGATGCACTGGCGGCACCCTGCGCCAGGGCTGGGCCCCCATACACCCACCCGCCCACAACCCCGGCAACACACCAACCAGGACCCAAGCCCCCGAGGCCCAGCCAGGGCCCCAGCCCGGAGATGGAGCGCCCCCACAACCCCACGCCGTCCCGGACCCACCCGGGGCAGCCAGGCTACCAGGTCAGTAACCCACGTCCGTCAGCACAGACCCTCCCCTAGCCCCGCTGCACGCAGCCACGAGGAAACCGTCACCTAAGAGCCAACAGAGCCCTTAATAGGCTATGACCGCTACCCCGGGTTGAGCCCTCCAAGGAAGATGCTCCTGGGGAACCCCCCGACGCCCTAAGCCTGTCCCTACCCCCACACCAATCACAACAGCGAAGGTGAGACCAAACTATGGCCCCCCACCCCCGCTAGGTGATGGAGCTGATCAAAGGAGCCCAGAGCAATTGATCTGATGTGGTGGCAGAGGCTGTATCAAGACTAATGTAATCTAATAGATAATTTCTATATTGGTTAGAATTAAGATTATTCTTATTTTTCCAGTTCATGAGGACTGTTTTCTTGGCTATGCATAGGGCAGTGAAAACCATATGGGCTATATTCTTATCTGTAGTGACATTATCTAAGCTGCCCAACAAACACACTAAAGGGGAAGTTGGAATGTTATATTTCAGACACTTTGATAAGTCCTCACATATCTCACGCCAAAACTTCAGAACTGGTGGACAGAACCAAAGAGCGTGGATATAATTGTCCGGTGAATTGGTTTGGCAGTGTGAGCAGTTGTTGGTAGACGTAAAGGCCATCTTGAACATCCGATGACCTGTATAGTGCACTCTATGTAGTATTTTGTATTGAATTAATTGAAGACTGGGATTTGTAATTAGATGAAAGGTTTTTAAGCAAATCTGAGACCAGAAGTTTTGGTCTAAGTTAACTGATAAATCCGCTTCCCATTTTGCAATAGGAAATGATATTGATTCATCTTTTTTAGAAAGCATTCTGTAAATTTTGGAAAGTAATTTGGGGGTTTTAAGAGTAAGAAATTGAACCACACTTGGTAGTGTTTGTCACGGTTCTGGGTCCGTTGGACCCAGTATTTTGAGTTTATTATATTTTGGTTTAATTCGGCTTCATGGATTGTTTTCTTATTCTCGTAGTGATGATGATTATTATTAGTTTTTTGTTTCTGTTTATCCATGCTTAAGGATTTATGGTTTCATGCATTGTTTGAGTTCCATGTGTTATTTTCTGTCTCTCAGTGTCAAGTCTGCGTGCTTGTTTAGTAATTCATGTTTCCCGTTTTGTTGTGAAAGTCTGTCTCATGTCAGTGTGTTCAGTTTCACCTCTCCCCTGTCTCGTTAGCCTAATTTCTCCCAGCTGTGTCTCCCTCCTGTCTCTCATCCCTTGATTACTGCCTCAGTGTATTTAAGCCCAGTGTGTCTTTGTGTCAGTGTCGCGTCGCCCCTCAAGCTGTGTGTTTCCTTGTGTGGCTCTCTGCAAAGCGTAAGGTTATTCTCCCTGTGTAGTTTAGTTTTGTATGCTTTTTCCCGGTCAGCAAATAAAGCTGAGTTTTTTGAGTTCATCCCTCGAGTCTGAGTGCCTGCATCTTGGGTCCAACTTCTGCCTGCCACACAGCGTTTCATGACAGTGTTTGTAGTTCAACTTGACTCGGTTTGAATTTCTTTTTTACTATGGATTTAATTTGTTGATATTCTAAAAAGCTTTTCTTGTTGATCCCATATTGTGTAACTAGTCTGTCAAATGGAATAAATTCTGTTCCTTCTAATATATGTTCTAAGTATTTGATTCCTTTACCACTCCAATCTGAAAAGTTTAATATATTATTGTTTTGTAATATGTCCGGATTGTTCCAGATAGGTGTACGTTTGCATGGGATTAATGAAGACTCCGTCAATTTTAGAAACTCCCACCATGCTGTCAAAGAAGAGCTGATGTTGACGCTTTTGAAGCATTCATGTCGTTGGATGTTTGAGCTGATAAATGGTAGATCTGAAATCTCTAGATTATTGCAAAGTGCTTGTTCTACATCTAGCCAAGGTTCATCTAAGAGGGTATGTTTTAGCCATCCTGAGATAAACTGAAGCCTGTTGGCTAAGAAATAGTGCTGAAAGTTAGGTAGTTCTAATCCTCCTTTATCCTTGGTCTTTTGTAGTGTTTTTAAGCTTATATGTGGAGGTTTATTTTTCCAAAGGAACTTGGACATATATGAATCCAGAGATCTGAACCAATCTTGTGGCGGTTTAGTTGGGATCATAGAGAATAAATAATTTATTTTTGGTAAGACCATCATTTTTATAGCAGCAACCCTTCCCATGAGTGATATGGGTAGACATTTCCACCTAGCCAGATCACCTTCTACTTTCTTTAAAAGTGGGATATGGTTTAATTTAGTTAGATCTGCAAGCTTGGGAGAAACATTAATACCTAAATATTTTATATTTCCCGATTGCAGTGGTGTAGAAGAAGAATTACGGAAGGAGCAATTAATCGGAAGGACCGTAGATTTTGACCAGTTAATTGAGTAATCTGATATTGTTGCAAAAGAGTTTATCAGTTCAATCACCCCAGAGATATTGGTTTGTGAGTTTTGGAGAAAAAGTAACACATCATCCGCATAAAGGCTGATTTTATGTTCCACGTTCTTGCATTTTATGCCTTTAATTACTGAATTCTGTCTAATTGCTGCTGCTAGTGGTTCAATAAAAATTGCAAACGGTGAAGGGGAGAGTGGGCATCCCTGCCTCGTGCCCCTCAGGAGACAGAAGCTGGAGGATTTTTGGTCATTTGTTTTGACACAAGCTGTTGGGAAATTATATAATATTTTTAACCAGTTGATGAAAGAGGATCCAAAACCAAATTTGTCTAAAGTTGCAAATAGAAATTTCCAGTTAACTCTGTCAAACGCTTTTTCTGCATCTAAAGAAAATATTGTAGTTTCAAGGTTTTTACTGTATGAGTAGTCTATCAAATTAAGTAGTCTGCGTGTATTTGTTGATGAGTGCCTATCTTTTATGAAACCAGTTTGGTCAGGATGAATTAAGAGGGGGGTTATTTTCTCTAGTCTCTTTGAGAGAGCTTTGCAGATTATTTTAAGGTCTACATTTATAAGGGATATTGGACGATAGCTTGAGGGATATACAGGGTCTTTGCCTGGTTTTAGCAGGAGATTAATGTTTGCAGAATTCATATTTGATGGAAGTCTGCCCTTTTCTTTGATTTCCAACAACATTCTGTAAAAAACTGGTGCTAGAATCGTCCAGAATTCTTTGTAGAATTCTGCAGGAAAGCCGTCTGGACCTGGAGCCTTATTATTGGGCATACATATCAGGGCTTCCTGGAGTTCACCTGGCGTCAGTGGTGAATCCAGTGCCATTGCTTGAGAGCCTGATAATTTTGGAAGAGTTATGTTGTCTAAAAACGGATCAATTTCCTTTTTAGATGGGTTTATTTGTGGTGAATACAATGTTTTATAGAAATCCCTGAAAATGTTGTTTATTTGTTTCGGTTCATATATTGTGTTCCCAGATGAATCTTGAACAGCACATATAGTTGTTTTTTCTTTATTTATTTTTAGCTGGTTTGCTAGAAATTGACCGAATTTATTACCATGTTCATAATTTTGTAAGCGCAGTCTTTGTACTAAGAATTTTTTTTTTTTTTTTATCAATTATCTCATTTAATTCTAGTTTTGTTTTGCATATTTTGTTCAATGTTTCCTGATCTTGGTGGGACGCTTAGGCTTCTTCTAGGGATTTGATGGTTTTTTCTAATTCCTGAATACTTTTGTTTTCTTCTTTCTTTTTATGTGATGAGAAAGAAATTATTTTACCTCTCATCACAGCTTTCCCTGCTTCCCATAGAACAGAAGCTGATGTTCCGGGAGTGTCATTAAAGTCTAAATATGAAGTCCACTCTTTTTTAAAATATTTAATAAAGTCTTCATCTTCAAGCAGTGATGTATTAAATCTCCAGTTTTTTCTTGGCGTAGTATTATTCTTGTTCATTAGTGCTAAAGATACAGGAGCATGATCGCTGACAGCTATAGGGTGAATCTCAGTGTCTGAAATGTCACTCAGCAGTGAGCTGCTGACCAAAAAATAATCCAGACAAGAGTAGGAGTGATGGACACGTGAGAAAAAAGTATATTCCTTACTGGTAGGGTGAAGGGAACGCCATGCATCGCAAAGGCCAAAGTCGCTCATATACTCTCGCCGGCGGAGCTCCACTACCACCCGGGCATCACTTTCCAGCCTCGCCGGAGATACATCCATCGCGGGTCCCGCAGGATTTTCCATAACCCCAATGGAACTAAATCGTTCTGGTCTGCTACTCGCCGCCCTCGCAGGAACCCTGATCGGGCTGTCAACCATCGATCTCTAGCCCACCTGCCCAGGGCGCCCACCGCGATTAGCAAAAAAGAAATTACTCCACTCAACTTCGGTCTTCTAAACATTCGTTCGTTGACAAGTAAGGGACCTCTCATCCAAGACCTTCTATCTGACCGTAAGTTTGACTTTTTCTGCTTAACTGAAACCTGGCAACAACCTGATGACTTTTCTCAGCTAAATGAATCTACTCCTCTGGGGTTTGTTTACCTTTCTAAACCTCGCTGCTCAGGTCGTGGGGGTGGTCTAGCGATCTTGTTTCGCCAGCACTTGAAAGTCCTGCCAGTTAATGTTGATACCTTTAGTTCTCTGCAGGTCCTTGCATGTGAGCTGACTGGAGCCATTCCCACCATCATAGCTACTGTATACCGCCCCCCCAAACCTAACCCTGTCTTCCTCAGTGACTTTGCTAATCTACTAACCCATCTTTCATCTCTCTCCCCAAATGTGATCTTGGTGGGAGATTTCAACATTCACATGGACAATAATGACCTTCTGCTCACCAGAGACTTTTCCTCCTGTCTCGAAGGCTCTGAATTTAAACAATTTATCGACTTTCCCACTCACTCTAAAGGACACACCCTGGACTTGGTCTGCTGTTCTGGTCTTACTCCCTCGAATCTTTCTGCTACTGAAATCCCCATAACTGACCACTTCCTCCTTTCATTTAATCTCACTCTCTGCTGCTCTTCTACCAAGCCAACCCGTCTCATCTCGTTCCGCAACATCAAGAACATTGATATGGACATTCTCACTATCAGTTTGGACAATGTTCAGATTCCGGACTTCTATTCTACTCCTGATGATTTGTTGTTATATTATAATAATTGTCTACGCACTGTCCTTGATTCTCTGGCTCCTGTAAAAACCCACTCTGTTTCCTTCGCTCGCTCTGCTCCCTGGTTTACCTCTGACCTCCGAGCTCTGAAGGCCAAAGCTTGGCAGCTAGAGCGTAAATATAAGAAATCTGGTTTAACTGTTGATTCAGAAATCTATAAATACCACATACTTCAGTATAAAGACTCCATCAGCAAGGCCAAACAAAGCTTCTACTGTGGTATTATCAGTTCTTATGAGGGTAATGCAAGGACTCTGTTTTCAGTTCTCAACAAACTAATTCAACCCCCCAGCGCTTTACCACCACACTTCTATTCCTCTGAAACTTGCAACTTCTTGATGCTGTTCTGGACTACGAAAATCAATAACATCCACCAGCAACTCAGATCAAATGTTGTGTCTACGCCCTCTCCAGAACCTTTTCTCCTTTTTGAGCCGTTTTCCACTTCCTGATTTATCTGATATTTCCGAGTTCATATGAAAATCAAAGCCTGCCACATGACATCTTGACCCCATGCCCACGGGGCTTGTGAAATCCTGCCTCTCTTCTTAACTCCCACTCATCTCTGCTATCATTCACTCTTCTCTCACCACCGGTATCGTTCCCTCCTTATTCAAGACTGCTCTAGTCACTCCTATACTGAAAAAACCTTCTTTAGATCCTAACAACTTTAACAACCTCCGTCCGATTTCCAATTTACCCTTCATTTCTAAGATACTCGAAAAAAGTGGTTGCAGCTCAACTTCATTTACACCTGGTTAATAATAATATCTACGAGAGATTTCAATCTGGTTTTCGCTCATGTCACAGTACAGAAACTGCTTTACTTAAAGTCACTAACGATTTTCTAATCGGAGCTGACTCTGGTCTTCTCACCATTCTCGTCCTTTTAGATCTGAGCTCAGCCTTCGACACCATTTCTCACTCTGTACTTCTAAGCAGACTTTCCTCTCTCGGCATCTCTGACACACCCCTCGCCTGGTTTCAATCATGTCTCCTCGACCGTTCCCAGTTTATTCAACTAAGATCATTCCGCTCTCGTCTATTCTCCGTCACCTCTGGTGTACCTCAAGGCTCAGTTTTAGGCCCTCTTCTCTTCATAATATACATCCTCCCTCTAGGTACCATTTTCCGCAAATTTGATCTTCAGTTTCACTGTTTTGCTGATGACACCCAGTTATATCTCTCTTGCAAACCTGATTCCTCCCTCCCACCTTCCTCCCTTTCCGAATGTCTATCCGAGTTAAAATCCTGGTTTACCTCTAATTTTCTAAAGCTCAATGAAGATAAAACTGAGATCCTCCTTATTGGCACCAAATCCAACCTTTTGAAGGCGAACCATTTCTCACTCACCATCGATAACTCCACAGTTTTCCCTTCTCCTCAGGTTAAGAGCCTTGGTGTCATCCTAGACAGTTCACTTTCCTATAAATCTCACATCAATAATCTCACCCGTTCTGCCTACTTCCATCTACGTAACATTAACAGATTGCTTCCTTCTCTTTCCACCCAGTCTACGTCCATTCTTGTCCACAGTCTTGTTACATCCCGTATTGACTACTGCAATTCTCTTCTGCATGGTCTCCCCCAAAAATCCCTCCATAAGCTTCAACTGGTTCAGAACTCTGCTGCTCGCATTATCACCAGAACCCCCTCCTACCAGCACATCACCCCTGTTCTTCAGGAACTTCACTGGCTCCCTGTGAAATTCCGGATAATATTCAAACTTCTTCTGCTCACCTTCAAGGCCATTCATAACCTCGCTCCTCCTTACCTTTCTGACCTGTTAACCACTACCTGTTCTGCCCGTTCACTTCGATCTTCCTCTTCTATCCAGCTTGCTGTACCTTCCTTCCGCCTCACCACCATGGGAAGCAGAGCTTTCAGCTGCTCTGCTCCCAGGCTGTGGAACTCTCTACCCCCAGAAATAAGAAACATTGGTTCTCTCCCCCAGTTTAAATCCCAACTCAAAACTCATCTGTTCAAATCTGCATATTCACTGTGAATCCACTGTTTGTTAATTTTAGCTTGTGCTTTTGTTTTATTGTTCTTATTCTGCCATTGTTTTACTAAGTGTTTTATCCTATTGTAAAGTGTCCTTGGGTGACTTGAAAGGCGCTCATAAATAAATTTTTTTATTATTATTATTATTATTATTATTAAAAAGAGAGAAAAAGAAAAAAAAAAAAAAAGAAAAGAAAAAAAAACAAAGTAGTATTTCTTCCATGGTGTGGTAGTAATGTATCCTCGCAATCAAGTGTTGTGGCGGGGTGTCATCTTCTGGGATCGCTCGCAGGGCTCTGTGTGCTCAGTCCAGCAGCGGAGTTTCATCTAGGTCCAATAGGTCTCTTAACAGCTTTGCCACAAAATCACTGACACGCTGACCATTCTCTCTGCCTTCAGGCACTCAGACTATCCTTATATTGTTCCTCTTTGAACATCCTTCCAGATCAATGCATTTTTCAGTCAGTTGTTCCACTTGTTTAACTTTTTCTTCTAGTTTCACCAGGAGTTTGACGTGCTTGTAGCCGATTCTGATAAATCCTTCAGCTGGACATTGTAGATTTCCATCACAGTTCTCAAACATGAGATGGCCACGTCGTTTTCAGCCCTCAGCGCTGCAATTTCCCCTCACAGAGTATCACAAATGTCCGCCTTCATTTGAGTTATCTTGGCGTCCAAAGAAGCAATTGCAGACAACACTTGTTTATTGCCTTGTGTATACTCCTCATGTGCAAAGCTAGCAGGCGTGCATTTTCAGCCGAGGCCTCACCAAGGTCGGTCGCTTCAGTCGCCACTTGCTTCGGGTTTGTCTTTTTTGGTGGCATTTCTGAAAAGAATGCGCTCTTGACAACCACTGTATTGCTTTTTAAGAAAAAGATGTGTTACTTTGATAATTATTGCAATTTCAACAAGTCAGGCGCAGGAGTCACTGATACACGCGTCTTCACCCTCTCATAGCCTACCCGGAAGTCATATTTTTTTCTTTTTAAGTGTCCTTTCTCACTGTCCCTCTTCCCCTCTGTTTTTCTTTTCCTTCCTCTCTTCCTTTCTCCCTTTCCTATCCCCCAGTCATATCTGTCCCATCTGTAACAACTGAAAATAAAATAAAATAAAATAAATAATAACAACAAAGGTCGATCTAATGGACCAATACGGCAAGGCCGTAATGATCCATTTGGTAAAGTAAATCCTTTGGGTATCTTGGTTGGCCTTCAGACAACAATTTTGATGGGTAAAGAACCAAACGGGACAGGCAAAAAAAAAAAAGAATTAAAATAAAATAATGAATAGTAAGATGCCCTATATTTATGGAGGACTTTGTTTATAAGCAGCAAGATTTTCTAAATTAGTGTAATGGCATTTCCTCTCCAGCTTAGAAGTTTTCTGCTTCAAGGTGTGCATTTTGTAACTCATACCAGGAAGTCAGGCGTGTCTGATGATTCTTCTGTAATGAACTTAAGTCCACAGCGTTGTGTAATTCTTTAATGTACATTTAATTGTTATTAAAATGACCAGTCAATGAGGAATTTTCATGAAACACTGTTGAACACTCTTCTTCTACATTTTAAGTATTTGTCATGAGAATGATTAAAATGATGAGTCAGCTCATTTATATTTATTCTGAAGTCGATTGAGTTTAATAATGAATTAAATACAGGGCTCATGTTTTTGTTTTGTTTTTTCAGTTTCCACATGAATGTTAAAGTCAGCTACTCTAAGTGTTTTATCTCAAAATCCAATCTGTTGGTCACACTAGATTAAATACCCAGAATCAGTAAAGTCAGTTAATGAAGTGGATCCTCTGGAGACTAACAATGTCTACACAAAGTTTAATCTCAGTCCATCCTTTAGTCCAAATCTGATCCATGTAGATTAAAGTAGTGGACTGACCAACAGACTGACATTGACATTAGAGCCATGCTGCTAGTGTGGCTAAAAGAAAAGATTCAAGATTCTATATTTATCACAGGATTAAACAGGATAGTTATACAAGTAGAACACACAGTGAAATGTGACCTGATACTCGCCTCGACTGTGCAAAAGAGAGAGAGAGAACTTTATATACAGTGAATGAGTATATATTGTGAAAAATATATTGTTGTATTTATACAATATACTTTGTATAAATAAAGATAAGAAAAGAGAAGAAGACACAGTCATGTTGATATGAACATTAGAGAAACACATCATGGAGCTGAAATATGATCCTGCTTCCTCATTTGGACTCATTCACCTCAGCTGACACATTCAACAGCAGACAGGTTTTTGTAGCAGTCTGTCTCACTGTGAGAGGATATGGCTACTACCTCATCTTTGGCTCTGGAACTAAACTGTCTGTAACAGGTAAGAACAAACATTTATTTTCCTTCAGTTGTTTTATTGTAGAAGCTGAAAATGTGTTTAAAGTCAGTTTCTGCTGCTTCAGGCTTTACATGTTAGTTTTTTCATCATTAGTAGAAAATTCATCTGCAGCCATTGTTACATAAGAAAAGCTCAATAATCTCTGAAAACATGTTTAAATCTCACTGAACAACTAAAGTTATTCTTTATTTCTGCAAATATTAGTGATGTTACAAATATTTAGGATTTGATCATCTCAGTAATTCTGCAGCATCTGCTGGTTTTTGAACACAAGATCATATTTGATGTTAAAATTTATAATTTTGGTATAAAAAGTACAAAGAAATCTGAGATTTGGTTATATTTAAATAATAAACTTGAGAGATGTGATTGTTCAGAGAGACTTTTTCTGAAGAATAATAAGAATATCCTTTAAAATTTATACTGTTAAAAAATTACAACAAAAATGATTTACTTACATAATAATAATTTATTTTATTTAGATATAAATTTTTTATAAGCAATATTTATGTGTCTTCAAGAGGAAAATAATAAATATTATTAATGGTTAGACTAATAGATTTTGGAAGAATATTTAACATAAAATACAGCTAATAAGAAATGAAAAAATAAATGTTTAATTAAATATAATGGTGCCAGCTAATGTGTTCCTATCCTGATGGGCAGTTTAAGATTATTTTAATCATATTTAAAATAACTGAATACATTTTTGAAAAATATCAAGAAGAAAGTGTGAGATCTAAATAACCATGTCAGACACTACAAACATGTGAATATAATTCAATGACTATTATCAAATATATTATATCAAGTTATATTTGCTTCATCAAATAAAATAGTGTAATAACCATGTTTCATTTCATACATAAAAAGAACAAAAAAATGTTTATGAAAAGACAATTTTGAGATATTATTCCTATGTTAATTTTATAAAAGGTTTGTAACGTTTAAATACTTAAGATTTTATCTTCACTCTATGAGCACTGAAATTTTAATTGGATTTTTAAATTTAAAAAAAGTACTATGTTAACTATCTTTGTTATTATTACACTAACCATAAAAGTCATAAATGGACAGAGTTTTTTTAAGCTAAACAAACTTGTATTTGGATTGTAGATGGAAATCAGAGCACCCAGAAAAGAACGACACAGGCACCGAGAGTTCCTGCAAACACACAGCAGAGCCCCACCCGACCAGCAGGTCTAAACCCACAACCGTCTTGCTTTGAGACTACAGCATTAAATACCATACCACCATGTCACCATTGATGCCTTCAATTATTTCTTATAAACTTATTAAAAGGAAAAACAGAAGATAAACTCTGTGTTGTTTAACCAGCAGGACCCAGAGTCCACGTGGAGGGGAACAGCTCCCTGCTGTGTGTGCCCCCAGCCATGTTTCCTCCTCTGGTCCAGCTGTCTTGTAAAAGACAGAAGAAGAACGGCGGAGAAGCGGAGGAGCTGCCCCCTGCTGAGGGAGAGCAGCTGGGACTGATCCATCAGAACAGCACATATAAATGTAACTGCTACGTGAAGCACGAGGGGGGCACAGTGGAGGCCCAAACACAACAAGGTAATGAAGGCTTGGTGACTGTGTTCAGCAGTGATTCAGCTTCATGTGGAGATGCTGTCAAAGAGAGCAGAGGAGCAGAGGACTGACATTTCTCACTGCAGCTCCAAACATTTGGCTCCTTTTCTGTTTCAGAGGTTCCAGCTCCAGCAGCCTCCTGTCCTCCAGAGAGAGAGCCAGCAGACCTGCCAGCTCTGCAGCCAGCTGACTGTAAGATCACCTGCTGCCTCTCTGCATGGACAGCTCCAATGTCCAATGACGGAGCTGGAACAAGTTTAGGGACTCAGTCTTAAAGTTGCACTAATTGATCAAATCTTCATCCAACAAGCTCTGATAAAGCCACTGCACACTAGCTGCTCAGCACCAAACAGCAGACAGACCATAATATGTCAGAGATCAGTTTGTTAGCTGCTTGTGGAGTTCTTCTGCCCCCAAGTGGACACAAACACTACATCAATTCATCCACTTGAAGAAGAAGCTGTGACTGTTTCTATTTGGCCTTTTTCTCCTTGATCTGAGAGGAATAACCCGACTGTCTGTCTGTCTCTTTGTGTCTGTCTGTCCTTCAGTGTCCTTCCAGTCTCAGTGCAGGGTGAAGCTGCTCTGCCTGCTGTACACAGTGCTGATAGTGAAGAGTCTGGTGTACTGCTGTGGACTCTCTCTGCTGATGATCCTCACAAACAAGGGACCGTCCACCAACTGCACACATGCTGACTGACTGTTTTCTGCTCACCTTTTCTCACCATCAGATTTCCTGGGTCAGCAGTCAGAAATGTAAATTAAATTCTGGTTTGTTCAATGTTTACTATATTACTGAGCATTTGACCTTTTCTCATTTAATCATCTTAAACTGTTTAATATAAATTTACAAATAAACATTTTTGATGTGTTTGTATGAAGCGTAGATTCTGTATGTGAAGTTTTAATTTTTTGTACATCTCTGCAGAAAAACTCAATTTATGCATTCAGAACCCACCATGATACAATAACACGGTAGTTACTTGCTTAAAGTAAAAATAAAGATTTGAATTTTAAGAATGCATTTCTCTTTTTTTTTTTTCTGTCATACATAACCTGTGTGACTGCAACATTCACAGATCATAAACTTCCTCTCCTGCAGCAGACGGGCTGTGTGGGTTTCTGCTCTGCAGCCTCCACACTGTTAGCTGTGGCTTTTCACTTTAATAACACAACGACAGTTACAAGCATGAACTCTGCTTAAAGTTATTCAGGAAGCATCTGTGTTCATGTGTGTGAGAGAAACAAAGTGTGAACTCAGAGCTGTTACAGAGTTGATGTTTAGTACGATCACAACAGGAAAATACAAGATGAAGTCTAATCATTAAATCCCACAGAACTCATGTTGAACCATTATGATTTAAAAGTACTGAAAAAAGTGAATAAATTAAGACAACATTTGTAAAAATTTCAGAAGACACCATCAGTTCAGCTGGATATTGAACATTTTGTCCTCCATGAAGAGTTAAAATTTTGATTAACCTGGTTATTTTGTCAGACTAGTGAAATTAATAGAAGTAAAGTGTAAAACAAATGTGAAATGTGTGAATTTTGAGTGTTACATCAGCACAAACAGACAGAAAAGGAGTGTGGAGTCGATGACGTATCATCTTTGAGTTGTTACAGCAGCAGTAATGACACTAAGCTGCATCAATAGGAGGTCACTGAAATGAATATTGAATCGTGTGTAACTTTACCAAAACCATGTCAGACTTCATAGTTTTCTCTGGGCCTCCACAATCAGACCAGCAGGAACCAAAGTGTCCAAAAAGTCATGTGGGCTTCAGAGCTAACTGGGAAACTTTCTGGAAGTAACCAGTTCTTGTTAGCAGAGACCACATCCATCCCACTTTGGATGGAGAAGCTCTTATTTCTCGAAAACTACCCAAATTTGGTGAATCCCCCAAAACGTAACTATAAAGAGGTGAGATCAGGAAGCAGAGCTGCAGTCTTACACACCTCACTGAAACTTCTCTCCTCCTGTCATCCCACAAACCCTCATCCCCAAAGAGCCTGTTTGAGTGTTTGTGTGTCTGCTCCCAGATCATCAACAACACAAAAAACAGTAAAAACTACATTTAAATGTGAAAATTTTATTCATGGATGTTCCAAAAATATTTTGAACATTTAACATGTCTCACTGTAAGAAGTTAAATCTGAAAATAAACATTGAAAATATGCTGACCAAACAAAAGTAACACAAAGGCAACATGTTGACTCAGTTTTTACAGCAGAATCATTCAGCTGTGCAGAAACGTGATTGAAATGCATTCAAAGTCCAACAAACAGCAATAACAGTGTAGTTGTGTTTGTAAGTGTGAATAATAAAGATTTCAAGATGAAGAATTTGATTCTACTTTCATTGTGTGATAAACAACAACCCGTGTGAGTGAAGCACAAACTGACTGTATCCAAACTTGCTCTCCTGCAGCAGACGGGCTGTGTGGGTTTCTGCTCTGCAGCCTCCACACCGTTAGCTGTGGCTTTTCACTTTAATAACACAATGACAGTTACAAGCATGAACTCTGCTTAAAGAATGATTCCAGGAAGGATCTGTGTTCTTCACCTGTGAGAGAAACAGCTCAAATCCTCAACTCAGAGCTGACAAATGAACTTTAATGGAATCAAAGCAGAGACCATGAAGCCCCTGCAGTCTGCTCAGCTCCCATTTTATTACCTGAGCTGAGTTTTTCATTCTGGATATCACACACGTAAGAACAGATCAAGTCTGAACAGCAAATGTTGGAGAATCATTTTGAAGTGTTGCTAAATGTCATTATTATTACAAAAACTACTGAATGATTCAGAAAATCGTTTCCAAAAAGCAGAAATATGCAAACAAAGTAGAAACAAGGCAACATGAGTCATTCAGATGCAGATAACATATTCTCCTTATTTTGAAGAACACAGTCATGAAATCTTTCTGTGTGTCATTCATTGAGTTGAAGTGCCTAATAGAAGAGGAAAAGCAGAAATAATCAATGATAGCTGAGACATTGAGAACATGGCTGTATGCCTGCTATCATAACAGGAAACAAAGCACACAAACAGCAAACACACAATAATGTGGTCGCAGCTTGTTGTGTGTTGTTAGGTGTCATTTTTGACTTTGACATTTAATGAAGTCACAAAAATGTGTGCGACTCATTAAAGGAGTCTGTACGTCTCAGTCAGTGCTCTGTATTCATGTGTTCACCTCATTAAACTCACTGAGACACTTTTCTCCTCCAAACTTACAGCACAGCTTCATATTTCACTGACTGATTCTTTGATTACATCCATTAAGGCTCACACAGTGAAATTAGTGCAAACTTACAAATGTGTTGGAACAATTTTGGCCTCCAAACTTACAGCACAGGTTCAGATTCATCATATGTGTTTGTTTTAAAATGAGAATTTGACTGTAAATAATGTTTTATCTGACTTAATTTTTTAAAGTCATTTTCTTATAATTTAATAACTTTTGCATCATTTCTATAACATATGAATATTTTATAATTGTGTATTTATTTGAAATTTTGTTCTATTTAGTTTGTATATTCAGTGTTTTCATCACAGCTGTTAAACAACAGATAACAGTGTGTGTTACTAAATTCACAACAATCTGAATGTGTTTGTGGGAACATGAATGTGTTTGAGTGTTTCTGCATCATGTGACCCAGATTTTTGGATCTGCTGTCAGATTGAAATGAAGACGATGAAACCACAGCAGCTTCAGCTGAGCTGTCAATCAGCAGCAGCAGTCTTATCTGTGGGCCGCAGGGGCTGATGGGAGCTTTGAGGAGCTGTTAGAAACCACGTGGCCCTCGTCTGATCTCACAGCTCGTCCTTGTTTGGCCTCAGCTGCATCAGAGCGCCACTTCTCCCCAGGTTCACCAGAGGAAACACCACTGCACAAAATGCTTTTCCTCCCAGCTGCTGCTCTGTGCTGTCTGTGTTCAGGTGAGTGTTTCCAGCCAATCAGGAGCCAACAAACTCAACCTGTAACAAACACTGTCACACTAACCTTCATCTATCTGTCTGTGTCTCTACAGCACTGGTTACCATGGCAGCACAGCTGATTCAGGATGATTCAACATTGACCAGGAGAGTTGGAGAAAGTGTCTCCTTCAGCTGTGGAGGCACTCAGCAGTGCGATCGTGACTGGATATACTGGTACCAGAAAAAAGAAACAGAAACATTCAAAGTTATTTTTGATATTAATCGGAGTAACGGTAACATAGATAGAAGTTACTCATCTCATCCTCAGATCACTGACTTCTCTTCTGTAAATACAAATAAAGGCTGGGAGTTAGAAATTAAGCAAGTTAAACTCGATCATTCAGCCACCTACTACTGCAAATGTTATAAGTCTGCTCCCCACAGTGAGAAATGATCCCTGCAGCCTGAACAAAAACCAACAGATGAACAGATGTCAAACAGTGTTTGTGACAGGAAGAGAGCAGTAAACCACAGCCCAGCTTCACAGATTTCACCTCCATCTCAGAGTCACAAACATACTGAGCTCAGGGAGATTTTTATTTACTGCTGTCAGAAATTCAATTCTATTTATTTCTCTTTTGAACAGATTTTTCATCATGTTTTAAGATAGAAACAAGAGGAACAGATGACATTGTGGGATTAAAGAGTTTATTTTTGATATCAAATTTCCAAATCTAAACAAACGTATCCTCAGTCCCACCACAGTATTCATTCAAAGTTAAAGAAAAACAGATTGTGTCAAACTGACTCAAAGCCCAGATAGAAAGAACACATTGAAACCATGTTAAAGTAATATCAGGCAATTCCGTTGAATCAACATTGAAATCTGACATTGATTTTCCATCACTTTTGCACCCTCAGTTAATAATGAAACAATGTTGAAATCTTTTATTTTCCATAACATATGCACTCGTGGTTAATGCTGAAATAGCAATTACAACATGATCAAAAATAAACAGGACTTAATAGGTGTTTCAATCAATACTAAAAGACTCCAAATTGATCAATCAATACTTAAACCTGTGAAAAAGACAATTGTGTATTATCTAAAAACAGAATTACCATTATATGTTAGACATTATCTTTCAATTTACCATGTCCATAATAATATACCTATAATATTATCATCAGGCATTATTTAATTAACAAAATGACAATAGACATCTTTGCATTAAGAAAAAAAAAATCCTATAAAAATCCTATAAAGATGGGCATCCTGCACTACCCTTCCAATGGGGAGCATAGCAGAGCCATTTCTGCATTCCTTAGGCGAAGGCAAACTCAGAAACTGCATTTAACCCCACCTGCTGAGTCCGGCCATCTAGAACAAAACCAAACACAAAAAAAGTTAAACAGAAAAAAAAGGAGAAGCTCAATTAGAGCTTACATTGTCAAAAGTCTTTAGCAGGGAGCAGGGCCGTGCAGAGAGGTTTAAATGGGCAGTTGCTCAAAGTTAAAAAAGGGGCAGATAGAACAGGCTGAATAACAACAACTCACATTCATGACGAATCTAATATGGAATTGCATCATACTATATGACTGTCATCAGGTGGGGACAATGCAAAGCAAACGTAGCCTATGTTTTACCTGATGGGTACAATGTTGCTGTTGAGGGTTTACTGCTGTTCCTGCTGCTGATAGTGCTGGAGGGCAGGGCTGTGTTGTTTTGAGACTGTAGACATTAAAAAGTCCATAGGTAGCTGATTAAACAAGTGCTTTGAGATAAAAATAAAATGTAAAAAGATTGGTGACAGCGCTTGGAACCATAAGGCAACAGATTTAAAAATCTGGGAAATAAACTGAAACCAGGATATTAGTAGTACAATAATATTCATTGCATTCCTCCTCAATGTCATAGAACTGGCAGAGTTTCTTCACAGCTTGGTGTGCCTCTGTTGAGATTATTTTCCAGTTCTCTGGGACTGTCAGGGTATGTAAGGCATTCAAGATTTCCCATGTGGAATTATCTCCTCCTTTAAAGCGTCTCAGAAGCTCCTGTGTCATTGTGTCAACAAAAACATAGAACACTTTAACACGGTAGTATTCTTGGGGAGTTGTGAAAGCATGGTCATCAGCAGTAGCTGTTGTGGCAGCAAACTTAAACTTTGCTGGCACTTTCCTCCTCCGAGCTTGTCCAGGGACCTCAGATGGGGGGTCCAGGCCCACTGATGCAGCCTTCTCTCTAGCCTGTTCATAAATTTTCTCAAACTCTTCCTCTGTTCTGCTGTGGTCCAGGCTCTGCAAAACACCATCAACAATCTTGTATGCTGCAGCCAGGTCAATGTCTTTCTTCTGCAATCCATCAGATGCAGTAGCAATCACTTGGAAGATGGGACAGGTGATCTCCAGACACAGGATGAATTCAAAATTGATGGTTTGGAGAAGGATCATTGCATCACCTGCTGAAGAGTCTGGAGGATCTTGCTGTAGTATTTCCTCCAGAAACTGCATGACAGCTGGGAGGATCTTCCTCATTGTCTTGAGGGCAGCTTCTCTGCAGGCCCACCTAGTGTCTGACAGCTTCTGCAGCTCCAGTGGGCGCTGCTCTGGGTACAACTTCTCCTGCATTTTAATAAATGCAGAGTGTCGTTTAGATGAATTGGCCACAAAAGTGTAAAGCTTTTTGATTAGGTTGAAAAAGCTGACAAAACACATGTTTGACTTTGCGCTCTCTACTAAAACCAGATTAAGGCAATGTGCCTGACAGTGGACATATAAGGCCTTTGGATTTTTTTTTTGTATTCTTGACTGAAGTCCCTTAAAGCGCCCGCTCATGTTTGCAGCCCCATCATAACCTTGACCCCGGATGTTGTCAATCTTCAGATTATTTTCTTTCAGTAGAGCTATTACTAGCTTTTCAAGAGCATTTCCATTTGTTGACTCCACATTACACACCTGAAGGAAGCGCTCCTTGATTTCCATGTTGTGCACATATCTGACAACAAAGGAAACCTGCTCTGTGTGCGACACATCTGTGGTTTCATCCATCATGATAGAAAAGGTTTCACACTCTTGAATTTCTGCTTGGATGACACGTCTTACTGATGTGGCCAAAGCTTTGATTATGTCGTTCTGACTTCTGTTTGAGAGGAGCGAGACGAGAGGTCTTTTTCCAGGTCCCTGTCGCTCTTTTATGGCATCAAGGTGTAATTTAATTACACTGTCATACTTGCTGAACAACTCAACTAACTCTAAGAAATTTCCTCGAGTTTGGCTTGACAAGGTCTCATCATCTCCCCTGAAAGGCATACCCTGTCTTGCCAGGTAAAGAGTGATGTCTATCAAACGAGACAAAATTTCTCTGTTTCTCTCTCTTTGTCTTTTGCAGCTTGTGACACTTGGTCAGCTACTTCAAAAGCTGCCTCCAAGGTTTTTTTTTTTTAAATGAGTTCCACCTCACCATACCACACATGTGAGACTCTGATGCACTGTGCTCTTTAATCCTTTCTAAACCCCTTCTCCACCGACTGAACCCTTCCGTTTTCCAGGTTTTGCGACTTGTGTACTTTTCATCATTTAAGAAAAGACGGCAGCTGAAACAAAACATGGCATCAGCAGTTGGAGAATACTCTAGCCATGGATTTTTCTCATACCACTTCTTTTGAAACGATCGTCCCTCTTCATTCTTTGGATATGATGACAGTACTGGTTGGCAGGGTCCAATATTTTCACACAATTGAATAAAGGCCTCATCATACTGTATGTGGAATTGTACGACATGGGCAGGATCAGTTGGGTGTGCAAGTCCAAGTAGGTTTGAGAATGTCCTCTCTATGGCTTCACTAGCTTCACTCTCCTCCTCTCTGGGCTCTGACTCACTCTCTGACTTTCTCACTCCAGTCTCTTTCTCCTGGCTTGCCCTATCCTCTACATTCTCTCTAGGCTCTGCCTGTGACTCAGTCTTTGCCTCGCTTCCTCCTTCCATCTCCTCATCTGAACTATCACCCTCCACTTGCTGTTTATCTGAGAACAACGCACAATTTAATATCTCATTAATTATTTAATTATCTACACTTAACAACTTTTGCACCTAGTCCATGATAAAGTAATGATAGAAAATGTTATAGAACCAAAACATTGCAACTGTTTTAATTACTGTTTTTATCCTTGAATACCTCTACAATGCAACAACTGGTACATGTGTTATTGTTACCTGTGCTCTTTTTAATCCAGCTGGTGAGGGATCCACTGCCTTTAGCAGCCTCACACAGCTCCTTTTGTAGCTGTTTCTTCCTCCTCTCCTTACGAGGCATTTCTGGAATATTTGTTATATTATTAGTAATAATTTTTAAAAATCTATACACATAAAACACACACACACGCACATGCTGTGCTTATTAAATGTTTAAACTGTAGAGATACAATAATTTTACTACTGTAAAATCAGCATTTTATCTAATTTGAAATATAAACCTAATATCATCTGTTACTTAATATATTTTCTTTAAAAACAGTGTGTGTGTGTGTGTGTGTGGGGGGGGGGGGGGTGAATATCATAAATATAATAATCCATAATTATGTGGATATCCATATTAGATCGTTTTTAGTGAAATAAAAGCCCTCCAGAAAAGAAGGGGAAAGTCCTGTAACTTACTTTAAAACAAAACATGTTCCCTAAAACTGTGGACAGAGCTACAGACCCCCTTGTAACACCCTTACCCAGTTAGCTAGCAGTTAATGACCACCACTACTTGTGCAGTTCATAAAAGGACATGTAATGTTTGTCGCGCTGTTGCACAAACAGCACGCTCATTTATTTCAATTTATTTGTTGCTATAGACTATAGTATGTGCTGTACACCCTACTTACTGTTTTGTTGCAGTCAGCACCTTCCAATTACTTTGCCTCCTCCAGCTCCGCACCACCCAGCCTGCAGAAAATGCGCGTGCACTTTGTGAGCTCATACCCGGCTCGTAACGAGCGCGCTCTGTCCTCAAGGGCGACCATTGGTTAATGGTAGTCATGTGACTGATGCAAGCCAGATCCTTTTATTTAGCAAAATTGAGATTAATAGTTACAATTTATTGTTGAGGGGCAAAGACAGGGCTCCATACACATACACATTTTAAAAAAAAACAAAAAAAAAAACAAGAAAGGGGCACTTGAGGCATCCTGGAGGAAAGGGGCGGGTGCTCAAGCACCCTCCGCCCCCCCCTCTGCACGTGCCTGATATATTCCAGCAGAACGTACAGCACAGGCCATTTTTAAGCAGTTTAACCAAACTGGAAAATGTATTAAGTTCTGAGTTACAAAAGTTAAATAACCTGAAAGAATTGACCATTTTTCCGGTAACTGAAGAGTTGCTGCTGCATTGTTCAGCTCATCCATATTGTGCAAAGGCTAATCCGGAGGCAAAACCCCAGCATCAACAGGATCCCTGCTGCAGGATGACGGAAGGCTCTGAACTCCTGAAGTTCTGAAGTCCTTGACCTTGGTCAGCTCTGTCACCATTGTTACTAATTTTTGGAAGGTTGCAATAAAAGAGAGAATCCCGGCTTGTGATAAGCATAACAAGGTAGACACAAAGGTTGTCTGGCCCCAACACTGTAAATAAACTATAAATATTAACGAATGTTCACTTTTTTCAAATTCAACCTTCAAATAACCAATAAATAAATTCTAACATTCTTACCTGATGTAGATCGGGGTGCAGGGATGAACAATATTATCAGCTGAGTTTCAATATAATTTCCCACTCAACCGTGAAAAAGACTGTTCAATAGTGGTCGGATGGGATGTACCACTGTGAGAGGGGTGCTACGGAATAGTCCAAGTAATATCAGCTTTAATTTCCCAATCAACTATAAAAACATGTTTTTTCCATGTTATTCTTGATCAACTATAAATAGATCAATAATCAGTGCTAACAGAACAACTGTGAATCAATGTTATTCCAATGACAGTACTATTAGACCGTCAGGTTCCATCAGTATTTGGATGTTGTTCAACATTGATATAACATTGGGATTTCAATCTTGATGGTTCACATTCCTGTCAAAAAATGCTGTCTACAACATTTCTAATGTCTATTATCATTGTTGCTAAACAACCTGAGCAGTGTGTCAGTAGGTTAGACCGTCCCATTCAACAGCCTTGCACTTCTGGCCTTAAGGGTTTTCAAAGGACCCAGGCTAATGCAATGCAAAATACTGCACTGAGACATCCATCCATCCATTTGCTTCGCTTATCCTTTTCAGGGTCGCGGGGGGCGCTGGAGCCTATCCCAGCTGTCATAGGGCGAGAGGCGGGGTATACCCTGGACAGGTCGCCAGTCTGTCACAGGGCCAACACACAGGGACAGACAACCATTCGCACTCACATTCACTCGCGCATTCACACCTATGGGCAATTTGGATTAACCAATTAACCTATCCCCACAAGCTGCATGTCTTTGGACGGTGGGAGGAAGCCGGAGTACCCGGAGAGAACCCACGCAAACACAGGGAGAACATGCAAACTCCACACAGAAGGACCCCGGCCTGATGGTGGAATTGAACTCAGGACCTTCTTGTTGTGCGGCAACAGTGCTAACCACCAGCACTGAGACATGTTCAAAAAAACCCGAGAGCTTATTTGTCATCCCATGTCAAGGCCTGTATCGTTCTTCAGAATATCACGTGACCAAAGATAAACGAGGCCTCGTTATGTGATTTGAGCTGTTGAAAAGACACATGAATTTGTTCCTTGCATGAACTGGTGATTTCATTTCCAAAACCATTGTAGCCCCACACATGGGATATTTTGTCCTCTGCATTTAACCCATTCACTAAGTGAAGCAGTGGCCAGCTACCAATCCAGCACCTGGAGAGCGATGTGTAGAGACGGTACCTTGCTCAAGGTGCTCATTTAGTGGATTTGAACTAGTGACCTTCTGATCATGGGGCAACCATTCCACCTACTGAGCTATCCCATCAAATATCCCATCAAAATAAACCCCCCAAAAATGTGAAATATATCAGCAGTTGGGGAGCATTTTGACAATAATAATAACAAACATTTTCTCAAACCTGTCTCAGAAAGAATAATTAGTTAGAGGTGTGTGTGTTTTATATAGGACATCAAATGAGTATTCAACAAATGATCCATCATTACATTTACATATCCACTTTTATGTAGCCCACGTGTCTTATTTAAACAGGGCTGCTGTGCACTGAATAACCAGCAGATGTAAGTACGTCCAAATCAGCTGCTGAATGGGGCTTTGTTTGATCTGCCTTTTGGTGAAGCAATTGGCCTGAAAGATTCGACAAACTGGGGTTTCATCAAACCATCAGTGCTAATAGGTGATTTAATTAAAGTAAGTAATTAACTATGAGGTAAAACACAACAGAAGTAAATGAAGACAACATATACACAATCCAGTCTTTAAGTCTGACGTCATTAGCTGTGCCTGGGCCCAAACTCCGCTGCAGGTCCCTAAGTCCAACGATCACTGCGGCATCACTGAGAGTTAAACACTGTCTTAATCATTTCATCTGTAATAAAATGATCAGCGTTGCTGCTCTAACAGGTGTAAGAATTAAGTTTAACATCCAGGCATTAATGAAAACTGAATTTATGAAATTTAACAGAGTTGGAAGTTAGCAGGGAGTCAGCTCGCTAGTTTCCATCTAAATATAATATAATATGTTCTGACTGAGGGATTTCTGAAACGAAATAAGACGTACAGCTCTGCTATCATTTCTGACATAAATGAAGACAGGATGCTGTTAACAGACCAAACTTCAGTGAGAAGAACACCTACAATATAAGGTTAGTCATTAATATACTGCTGCATGGGCTGGGCTATAGTTACATCGTAAGGTTTTAAAAGTTACATAGTTACATTGTAAGGCCGACAGTGATCACTGACTTTTTTAGGGGCTTGTTTTAATTAAAAAGAAGAAGATGCAAAGAATTAAAATATGTTAAAAACACAACAGCCTTAATAAATGCAGAGTGGTTGGGACCTGGAAGCAGGATTCATCAGGTCATCACTTAAAGACTAAATACCCCACTTGCTGTGAATGTTTTAATGCAGTACAGTTGTTATTATTTTAACTTGTCACATCCTGTTTATCACAGTTCAAATAAATAGCATTTATATACAGTGTTGGGCAAGTTACTTTGAAAAAGTAATAAATTATAGTTACTAGTTACTTCTTCAAAAAAGTAACTGAGTTACTAACTGAGTTACAAGATTCTAAAAGTAAGTAATTAGTTGAAAAGTAACTATTGCGTTACTTTAAAAAAAAAATGTTTAACCCTCTGTGGGTTTTTCACTACTTCTGATGTTTCCGTCTACATTTCACCTTTAAAAACTATTTACTTTGCCTTGTTTGGTATCATCCTTTTCAGCACAACCTCACGTGTCTGAATTTACAGTTATGTTTTCATTTTGACATACTGTATTAACACAATTGATCTAAAATCAGACAAAAATTATAACATCTGTTTAGAAAAAGTTATATTTTTTACTGTAACAACCACAAACATGTTTAATGAATCATATTTCATAACTTTAAATGCAAATATAAATTGTCAATTTTAAAATCATATGCACAAGTTTTGCAAATAAACAGAGTTATTTGCAGCCATTTACCTTTTTAAAATAACCATTTCAAACTATTTACATAACAATCAGCTGTTCTGCATTCAACAAGATACACACTCCAAACACGCTACACGTCACAAATCTCTCACATCTCAAAACTCTCTCTCTCTCTCTCTCTCTCCCTTGCAATCACTCCTAAAACTTCTCCCTCTTCCTAAACAACAAAATGTCATGTTGCCATATCATCATTTTTTAATTGGTCGACATGGTGCATTCTTCCACCAACACGAACGGGCTGTTTTTGTTTTGTTTTATTATTTTTTGCTCATAAGCAGAGAGTGCTCGCTGCGCTGTCCTTACACGTTAAACATGAGGAAACTATTGAGGAAAAACACGTGTATATCTTGTTTATCATGACTCTGGTTTTACGTGGCCTATCAACACAATTTAAAAACTGGTATATATCACCTTGTTGCTTTGTCATCTTTAAGTGGTCATGTGATTGGCTTACCATGACTACTTTATTCTTCCTCAGTCAAACAGCAGCACTCATGCGATTGTTTTGCCCCCTTAGCTCCAGGTGTTGTGCCAAAAAGTGATCGTGATTACCGTCCTCGGGAGCGCTCAGCTGCTTAAAGCTGTAGCGCCCAGATTACTTACGTAGTCAGCTACTTCCGTGCAACTGATATAAGATGCGGTAACCTGAACACAGCTTCAACCGTCTGTTTGTTCAATAATAGTAACGCAAGCGCACCGCATTTTCTTGTTAGTAACGGTAACGGCGTTGTAACGATAGGAATAGCAATTAGTTAGATTACTCGTTACTGAAAAAAGTAACGCCGTTATTCCCATCACTGTTCATATAAGAAATACAATTGTCTGTGTAAACTGTATGTGGTGTTAAATAGGCCTATACTACTGTACTTTAATGTCGGTCATAAGGGTGGTACTTCAAGAGTCATATATTTTATGAGGTGGTACTCATTGTGAAAAGTATGAGAACCACTGACATAGAAGAAGATACAAAGCATTAAAACATGTAAAAAACACAAAAGCAGGATTCATCACGTCATCACTTAAAGAGGGATAATGAGGGAAGAGGCCACAAGTGGAAACACAGCTGACATTAATCTGACTGGTGAGATGGGGGAGCAAAAGTAAACATTATACAAATGAAACAGAAAACTATCAAAATAAAACAGGAAGTAAACCACACATCCACTGAGACACCTGGGCTTGACACAGGGCATAAAGAAAACAAATAACAAAAGTCAGAAACTAGAAATAAACTCAGATGCAGTAGATAAAGTAAACTATAAAGAAGTGACTGTTAATTCATCTTTTAAATAAACAAAAAGAGTCATGAGTCCACTCAAAACGCTGGCTCAGAGACCCAGGACCATGAGTATTGCTGTTCCATATTGATGTTACATCTGACACTGAAGCTCCGAGGCCTGTGTCAAGCAAAGGGGGTGTGTCCAAGTGAAGCCCGTGTCGAAATGTTGTTTCTCTGAAATGACGCAGGGGAAAGTGTGGTGATTTGTGCCAGTGGGTAGGTTATGCCACCCCTTATACATGTGAATAATAATTGGCCTGACTATATAGGTTAAATGCTTCCATTAGGTTTAGAGTGTATGTGTGTATATTCTATTATATAGAATTGTAATGATCCTTAAGGGGATTTTATTGTGATATGTTCACTTTTTCCGTTGCAATGTTACAGTTTTTTTAAGAGACGTGCTTTGGTTGTGGTGTATGGAAAAACATTGAGTGTGTATTCCGGGGGGCAATTTTAGCTTCATATCTCAAGTATTTTTTAACATATATTTCTTTTTTGAGAAATTGTCATTTTTTCACATCTGAACATGAACATCTCAAAAACTATTAAAAGCCTTAAACGTTTTCGCTGGTCATTGAATAAGAATCTGTAATTTGGGACAGATACATCAAAAATGTTTGTATTGGCTAGTTGCACTTCCCCAGTGTAAGGTCTGACCTTCACTGAGGCTCTTTTCTGGACTTTTCAGATGTTGTGGTCAGGAAGGCTCATCAGCATTTATACATCCTAATGAGGCTCAGGAAGAATAAGTACTTTTTTATTCCCAAGCCATCAGACTCCTCTGCTGCAACACCTGACACCTGACTGCTGCTTACAACTGTCAGATTTCTCATGTGCAACATGCTGAATAGAGAACATCCTCCACTCTGTGCATATGAGTAATTCATGTTGCTTTAGTTCAGATGTTGAGTGATTTATTTTTCTCATCAAATACATATCAACCAGTTGTTAACTTACACATGTTTCACATTACACTGAAACTGAGCATCATGGAGCTGAAATATGATCATTCCTTCTCATTTGGATTCACTCATCTCAGCAGAAACATTCAACAGCAAAGAGCTTTTTGTAGCAGTCTGTCTCACTGTGGGAGGATTGGGAGTACTGGTACTACTACGGTCACCTCATCTTTGGCTCTGGAACTAAACTGTCTGTAACAGGTAAGAACAAACATTTATTTTCCTTCAGTCGTTTTATTGTAGAAGTTGAAAATGTGTTTAAAGTCAGTTTCTGCTGCTTCAGGCTTTACATGTTAGTTTTGTCATCATTAGTAGAGAATTCATCTGCAGCCATTGTTACATAAAAATGTGATTTCATTTAAAAATAATTAAATCTTTTGTAAATGTTTTGTGAAAAATGTTAACATTACCTTTGTTGAAGGGAAAAAAAGTATTTTTCACTAACTTAATTAAAATATTTTTAAAGATTAATTATGGTAAGTACAAATAAAATTTCAATACAAGTCATGTATAATGTAATGTGATGTAATGAATCATAGAATACTGCATAGCATGAAATGTTTTATTAAATTTGTGTTTCTATTTTTATATTTTTAAATAGAGGGGCATGTAATAAGAGTTTAAATTGATGATTCTAATGTAAAGAGCTATTAAAGAATAATAGAATCAAAGGTTTTATTAAAATAATATGTGTGATAAAGCATGTGTAAATTGAGATTATGGAGGTCTGGCATAAAACCAGATTTATTTGTACGACCTAATTTTTAAACTATGTGTCAGTAAATATTGTGTATCAGAAAGTGGACATATTATGAAATTCATATGATCAAATCTCATACAATCAAAATATAATACAATATTTAAAACACTGAAACTAAATGAACCTTTTATTGAAGCTATATTTAAAATGTGTTTTAGAAAAGCAAAGTCCCATTATCGACACTATAAGTACATATTTAACATGCATGATGATAACTTGCATCATTGTGGGGAAGTTTGTCTAATATAAAATGCAAATCACTACTTCCTTTTTATGAGGTTTGATCACTATTGTTTTAAAATGTCTTAATATATTATTAAAAAAAATAAAATGAAACATTGGGGAAATAAAGTTATGTTTAGTTTTCATTTCATTTCTTCCACATGTGAGCCATGATGACATGAGGTGATGACTGTGTTTGATATGAAGCTGAATCCAGTGTATGTAGTGAACTTTGTGCTGTATTGATGAGTAGTTTAGTGATCAGAGTCCATGTAGTTTCCAGGATCAGACTGAATGCAGTGCAGTGCTGGAAGCTGCTGCTGACTGTGTGAATGTGTGTCTGTGCTGCTTGTTGCTGCTGTCAAACTTCAGATGAGCAGGTAGTGAAGCCCGTGGTGAGTGTGTACCCAGCAGCATCCAGAGCCCACCTGGAGGGGAACAGCTCCCTGCTGTGTGTGGCCTCAGCCATGTTTCCTCCTCTGGTCCAGTTCTCCTGGAAAAGACAGAAGAAGAACGGCGGAGAACCGGAGGAGCTGCCCCCTGCTGAGGGAGAGCAGCTGGAGCTCAGAGAGTCGGGACGCACCATTGCCATCAGGATGGTTGATCGTGATGATCTCTTCACATACATGTACAGCTGTTACGTCAAACATGAGGGGGGCACAGTGGAGGCTCGATCACAACAAGGTAATGAAGGCTTGATGAATGTGTTCAGCAAACAAAAATATCACTGATGTTTCCCACTGCAGCTCAAAACGTTTAACTCTTTTCTGTTTCAGAAGTTTCTGCCTGGTATCAGAGGTTTCTACAATGTGTGAAGCTGCTCTGCCTGCTGTACACAGTGCTGATAGTGAAGAGTCTGGTGTACTGCTGTGGACTCTCTCTGCTGATGATCCTCACAAACAAGGGACCGTCCACCAACTGCACACATGCTGACTGACTGTTTTCTGCTCGCCTTTTCTCACCATCAAATCTCATCAATTCATCTCATTCATCACTTTGATCAGTATCACAAATGTTAGTTATGATGTGTTGTGCTTATTTTGGCTTTTTATTCAATAGTTAGAAGATCATCTGAAATAAATACATCTTTACATGTATTGTTACTCTGAGTTAGAATTCTTTTTGTACTTATTGTGACTTTTATTGTAGTAACAAAAATCATCAGGTATATTTTTATCACAAGTTTTCTCTTTCATTTCTTTTTATTTTGGTTGATTTTCAAATGTCAAACAGTGTAGTTGTGTTTGTAAGTGTGAATAATAAAGATTTCAAGATGAAGAATTTGATTCTACTTTCATTGTGTGATAAACAACAACCCGTGTGAGTGAAGCACAAACTGACTGTATCCAAACTTGCTCTCCTGCAGCAGACGGGCTGTGTGGGTTTCTGCTCTGCAGCCTCCACACCGTTAGCTGTGGCTTTTCACTTTAATAACACAATGACAGTTACAAGCATGAACTCTGCTTAAAGAATGATTCCAGGAAGGATCTGTGTTCTTCACCTGTGAGAGAAACAGCTCAAATCCTCAACTCAGAGCTGACAAATGAACTTTAATGGAATCAAAGCAGAGACCATGAAGCCCCTGCAGTCTGCTCAGCTCCCATTTTATTACCTGAGCTGAGTTTTTCATTCTGGATATCACACACGTAAGAACAGATCAAGTCTGAACAGCAAATGTTGGAGAATCATTTTGAAGTGTTGCTAAATGTCATTATTATTACAAAAACTACTGAATGATTCAGAAAATCGTTTCCAAAAAGCAGAAATATCCAAACAAAGTAGAAACAAGGCAACATGAGTCATTCAGATGCAGATAACATATTCTCCTTATTTTGAAGAACACAGTCATGAAATCTTTCTGTGTGTCATTCATTGAGTTGAAGTGCCTAATAGAAGAGGAAAAGCAGAAATAATCAATGATAGCTGAGACATTGAGAACATGGCTGTATGCCTGCTATCATAACAGGAAACAAAGCACACAAACAGCAAACACACAATAATGTGGTCGCAGCTTGTTGTGTGTTGTTAGGTGTCATTTTTGACTCTGACATTTAATGAAGTCACAAAAATGTGTGCGACTCATTAAAGGAGTCTGTACGTCTCAGTCAGTGCTCTGTATTCATGTGTTCACCTCATTAAACTCACTGAGACACTTTTCTCCTCCAAACTTACAGCACAGCTTCATATTTCACTGACTGATTCTTTGATTACATCCATTAAGGCTCACACAGTGAAATTAGTGCAAACTTACAAATGTGTTGGAACAATTTTGGCCTCCAAACTGAACTTTGAGACAAACAGTGAAGCTGTGAGCAAAAAGAGGCTCCAGTGTGTGTCATGGTGGAGGAAACTGTTGTATTCCCACATTCAAAACATGCTGATCTTATTGGATTTTTCCCTCAAAGTCTTTTTCCTCCTTTTTCTCTTCATCCAAATGTTCTAGCAGGCTGACTGTGAGTCCCTGTTTAACCTGTACAGCAGAAAGTAACAGCAGTCAGCGGCCTCCACTTGACTTCATGACTTCAACCCCTCGCACAGTCAGTTTCACTTTCTTCCTTCTGTCTTTTAGTCCTAAAATGTAGAACAACACCAGATCAAAATATTTGTGTCCTTCACTCACATCTTCAAATGATACCTTCTATATCAGAGATGATACAAAGGCAACATTTGTCTTATTTCTCTTTCATGAATCAAAAAGTACTTTTGTACTGTTGTGTAAATGTGTATGTAAAGGTGGATGACTGCCTACTGCAAATGAAATCTAACCATGGGTACAAATAAATGAAGCTGAAGCTGACGTAAAACACAGCCCTGTTTTTATTACTGTTTATAGATATTATCATTGATGATCATCATTTTGAATGATTCTTAAAAAGGGTTTAATGAATCCTTCAGTCTGAAACCAACTTGGAACAAAACACATTAGAAGATGTGGGAAAGAACCACAGTGTGCACATATTTTAAACACACAACCGAACCACATGTGTTTGTTTTACAATAAGATATTGACTGTAAATGGTGTTATTTTAGATTTTTAAAGTCCTTTGTTTACAATTTATGAATTATAAATAATTTTCTTTCCACCATGCTAATGTTTATTTATATTTATTCATAGTTTTGTCAGATTTTGTTTGTATATTCAGTGTTTTCATCACAGCTGTTAAACAACAGATAACAGTGTGTGTTACTAAATTCACAGCAACATGAATGTGTTTGAGTGTTTCTGCATCATGTGACCCAGATTTTTGGATCTGCTGTCAGATTGAAATGAAGACGATGAAACCACACAGCAGCTTCAGCTGAGCTGTCAATCAGCAGCAGCAGTCTTATCTGTGGGCCGCAGGGGCTGATGGGAGCTTTGAGGACCTGTTAGAAACCACGTGGCCCTCGTCTGATCTCACAGCTCGTCCTTGTTTGGCCTCAGCTGCATCAGAGCGCCACTTCTCCCCAGGTTCACCAGAGGAAACACCACTGCACAAAATGCTTTTCCTCCCAGCTGCTGCTCTGTGCTGTCTGTGTTCAGGTGAGTGTTTCCAGCCAATCAGGAGCCAACAAAGTCAACCTGTAACAAACACTGTCACACTAACCTTCATCTATCTGTCTGTGTCTCTACAGCACTGGTTACCATGGCAACAGAACAGCTTATTCAGGAAGATTTAACATTGACCAGGAGAGTTGGAGAAAGTGTCTCCTTCAGCTGTGGAGGGATGGAACAGTGTGCTGGGACTGAGTATGGATTCTGGTACCAGAAGAAAAAAAAATGGAACATTTAGAGTAATTCTGCGAATTTATACAAATAATTGTGGAGAACGTGCTCGCTATGGTCACCCTCAAGAAAATGATTTCTTAGTTGCCAAAAAACAGAACAGCTGTGAGTTGAAGATAGAGAAAGTTAAACTCGATCATTCAGCCACCTACTACTGCAACTGTTTGAAGGCTGGTACCCACAGTGAGAAATGATCCCTGCAGCCTGAACAAAAACCAACAGATGAACAGTTGTCAAACAGTGTTTGTGACAGGAAGAGAGCAGTAAACCACAGCCCAGGTTCACAGATTTCACCTCCATCTCAGAGTCACAAACATACTGAGCTCAGGGAGATTTTTATTTACTGCTGTCAGAAATTCAATTCTATTTATTATTCTATTATGTTTTAAGATAGAAACAAGAGGAACAGATGACATCAAACTTCCAAATGCAAACAAATGTATCCTCAGTCCCACAAAAACATTTATTCAAAGTGAAAGAAAAACAGATTGTGTCAAACTGAATCAAAGTCCATCCCTCATTCACAGTGTTAATGTTCTCTTCATGAAAACTCTTCCAGCAGCACTTGTTGTTTAACACCTTTCAGTACATTTAACCAGACACTTTCACTTTAGGACATTTTAAAGACAAATCTTGGACTGATGTCAGGTGTTGAAATCTCCCAATTCTTTTAATCTTTGGGCTGAAGGAAGGACAATACTCGGGGTATAAATGCTCAATCAATAATATTTTATTTCCATACAATTCAACACTTAAGAGCATAAGAACCATCATGATGGGGAGACCTGCCTGCAGAGGGTCACAGCAAGTCTCAAAATGGTGACGGGTTACTCAGCCTTTTACAGCCTCTAATGGCCCCCACCTAGTCGTAAAAGCCTAAACATTCACATGTTTTCTCTCTTACGGCGCCTAAGTTATGACCTCGGCTCCTTGTTTTTCTGCTCTCTGTAAAGGTGGGGGTATGGAATGTGGTCGTCTCTTCTGCTATCAGAACAACAAGGCCCTCTGCACCCAACATTCTCTTCATGATTCAGCAGTATGCAATGTCAAGAAACCATGTAACACGTTCAACAGTGTCGAATAATACAGGTCAATCCAATAGATCTAATGATTTTCACACTCTTTTAAGTCAGAAGTATAATGCAAACTAAAACTACATACTGATCACACACTCTATATTAAGGGGTATAATATGATCTACAGCAGTATCATAATTCAACTACTTTGATTACATATATATGGTAACATATGATAACAGAATAATCTCACACAGGTCAGGATTTTGTCCTTCTAGCAGCGGCTCATTAGGACGCTGATTTGTTGGACAGATTTCCATCAGTTTCCTGTGGATGTTTATAGAGGATGAATCAGTCAAGGTGCCTCATCTTTCTATCACCTTCTTTTCTCTCTGATCTAAATAAACTGATTTTGTATCTGAATGTGTTGAATCAGGAATCACAGGAAACAATTTCTGCTTTCCTCTTGTTTTTTTGTCCAATCACTTTTGAGCAGCTTTGCAGATTAATTTCATTTGGAGCATTGATGCTGAAAAAAAATGAGGCTGACTGGACTAAACACACAGATTTACCAGCAGAAAAAGCGATTGCATGTAAAACACTCCCACTGAGGTCAGGAGTTTGAACTCACATAACTTAACAATGTGGTGTATGCTGTACAGTGCAGCGAGGAATGCCCAGACCTCTACATTGGAGAGACCAAACAGCCACTTCACAAGCGCATGGCACAACATAGAAGAGCCACCTCCACAGGACAAGACTCAGCAGTCCATCTGCATCTTAAGGATAAAGGTCACTCTTTCGAGGATGCCAACGTTCACATTTTGGACAGAGAGGACAGATGGTTTGAAAGAGGAGTGAAAGAGGCCATCTATGTCCACTGTGAGCGACCATCTTTGAACAGAGGCGGTGGTTTACGACACCAACTGTCTGCCATCTATAACTAGTTTTGAGTTCCCTCCCCAGACACCTTAACGCCCACTCACATCCTGGGCCATCTGACCTCAGGAATTCGCATGACAAGGTGGGGCCAGGTTTCACAATGAGCTCACCCGAAACCCTGGCTGATTGGGACCCACACCCGCTTTCACACCTTGGCTCAGGTGATTAGAGGATCATCAGGGGGTCCTTTTGTCCCTCTTTGGGGGGATACTCCCACTGGGTTTAAATCTGGGACTCTCGGCCATTTGACCCTTTAGAACTGAAGAAGCTTCTTGGATGAGAGGTGAAACGTCTTCAAGCAACTTAAAGAAGTCCAGACGCTTTTCTTTGCAAGCTCCTTTGACTACAATGACCTGGATGACTGAGAACCTTCACAGACATATTGCCGTACATTTTGGGAGGAACACCCTTCAACTGGTATGGGAGTATGAAAGGGAATCAAGGAAACTAACGGATTATAGGAACCACCTCCACCTCAACCTAAGATGCAGACAAAGCAGAGTTGTTCCTAAGAGTTTGCGCCTTGGATCCACTGTCAGGGGACACAGAGCAGACTTGATTCTACAGAGAGCACAAAATCACCTTTTAAGTGAAAGGATAAGACAGGTCCATTTCACTATAGATGCCCTCCAGATCAAGATCAGCCAGACTCTGCAGGAACTGGAAACCCTTCTACCCTCTCCAATCCTAGAAGAGGTTTACAAGTTTGTGGACAAGGCCCAGCGGGCTCAACACTCTAAAGGAAAAGAAAGACAACGCAGGAAATTTCACACCTTGCTTTCAAAAACCCACACTCCTCATTCTGAACCCACACAACTCAGAGAAGAAAACACACCTGAAGACAGTCGGGAGAAATGGGTAAAGAACTTTTCAGACTTGAATCTCACTGAACCTGAAAAGAAAGCATTAGCCAAAGGACTCAATTTTGCCATTTCTCTGCAACAGTTGCCCATAGTGGACCTCATCACAGCCACAGAAACCGCCATACGGATTAATAAATTATCACAGACAGAAGCAGAGCAAATCAGGATGAAAGTCTCAGCCACCCTCTCCAGTGCCAAAGTCCCTCCGTCTAACCTCACATTACAAGACAAGAAGGCCGTCGCTTCCCTGAGCAAAGACCACAACATCACTATATTACCAGCGGATAAGGGAAGGTGCACCGTGGTCCTAAACACAACAGATTAGCACACAAAGATCACTACTCTCCTCAGTGACAACAACACCTACGAAGCTTTAAAGCGAGACCCCACAAGCAGCTACAAAAAGAAAGTTATAGCTTGCCTTCAAGACCTTGAAAAGGACAAAATCATTGACCGCCTCACATATCACCGCCTTTATCCAGGGGATGCCATACCCTGCATTTATGGACTTCCTAAAATCCACAAGGAAGGGGTCCCACTCAGACCCATAGTCAGTAGCATAAAATCAGCCACTTATAACAATGCAAAACACCTTGCTACCATCCTTGCACCTTGTGAGATTATTTTGTTATCATATGTTACTTTATATCTGTAATCAAAGTAGTTGAATTATGATACTGCTGTAGATCATATTATACCCCTTAATATAGAGTGTGTGATCAGTATGTAGTTTTAGTTTGCATTATACTTCTGACTTAAAAGAGTGTGAAAAACATTAGATCTATTTGATTGACCTGCATTACTCAACACTGTTGAATGTGTTACACTGTTTCTTGACATTTCATACTGCTGAATCATGAAGAGAATGTTGTGTGCAGGAGACCTTGTGTCTAGAATAGAAGAAGAGAAGACCACATTCCATACCCCCACCTTTACAGAGAGCAGAAAGACAGGGAGCCGAGGTCATAACTTAGGCGCCGTGTGAGAGAAAGAATGTGAATGTTTAGGGTTTTACGACTAGGTGGGGGCTACTAGAGGCTATAAAAGGCTGACTAACCCGTCACCATTTTGAGACTTGCGGTGACCCTCTGCAGGCAACTCTCCCCATCATGATGGTTCATATGCTCATAAGTGTTGAATTGTATGGAAATAAAATATTGTTGATTGAGCATTTATACACCGAGTATTGTCCTTCCTTCAGCCCAAAGATTAAAAGAACTGGGAGATTTTAACAACTTGGTGCCGGTGACCCGGATCTTTGGTGTGCTGAGGAGGGGCAGATTTGGCCTGTGGTGAGATCGTGGGGCGAGGCGAACAGAAAAGACCGGTCTAACAGAATAAAAAGGTAAGCACAGCCTGTTGTATTATAAATACCAAATGTGCATATTGGGCTTTCCAAATTAATCTGTTCGCTGAGTTACACGTATTTTCACAGTAAATTTGTCGGTGTCTGGTTTTTGGCGCAAGATACTAACAACAAAAGTTGAGGCTGAATTCCAGTGTGTTAAATAAACTGCTTCTACCAAGAAACTAATAATATACTACGTTGAGCTAGTTGCAGTTTAATTGCATCTACCAAGAAACTAATAATATACTACGTTGAGCTAGTTGCAACCCACTTTACCTTCCACATTTAACTTTGTCTAAGACTGGCTTCTGTAGCAATAATACATTAGAATCTTTGGAGACGCGGCCATACGTCCAGTACATTGAATAGAGGTTTGAAGTGGGTTATGGTGTCGGATATAAGCCCTCGTTGATGCGGTCATAAAATTAGTACAGAATTAAGGTTAAGCAGATACTGGCTTATGGTGTCGGTTAAGCGCTAGCAACGCGTAATGCGAAACACGTCCGTAGGTTTTGGTTTATGATACGGCCGTGTTCTGGTGATGCGGCCATAAGTACAGTAGTGAAGGGTTGCTGGGTTCAGCACATTGAATAGAGGTTAGACGGTGGTTTATGGTGTCGGTTAAGCCTCGAGGGTTGCGGCCATAAAATTATAAGTAAAATATTTACTTCACCCCGATTAAAGGTAAAGCAGACGCTGGCTTATGGTGTCGGTTTTGAGCTTCGGGGACGAGCATCACTTCTGTTTTATGATGCGATTTTGCCCCGTTGTGGCGGTCATAAGCGCAGTAAAAGGGGTACATGGTGTATGGTGCGATTGTGCTTCAGAAGAGTTCTAACAGTTGAGCTTAAGAGGTTTCTGTGTAAATTTCCGCTGATGAGAAGCGCTCTCTGTGGGTCTCACTGCTGGTGAGGCGCGCTCTGGGCGTTGTGTGTGTGAAGCGCGCTCTGGGTGCTGTTCTGTGTGTGTGTGAGGCGCGCTCTGGGTGCAGTTCTGTGTGTAGGGCGTGCTCTGTGTGTGTGAAGCGTGAACACAGTGACAGTGGCGGTTGATGTGTGATTAGGAGGACACTAGAGTAAAGACACATTTTAGGATCAAAGGTTGATACCTAGTGTACCTGTGGAAATTAATTTTGCCCTGGGGTTGGCTCCCCACCGTACGTTGGACGCGGCGTACGGACCAGCGGCGTCTGGAGGTCCAGGCTTATCACCTGAGAGCTGAGGGCCCTCAAACGATAACAGAATAACACTGGAACGGCCGTGTAATCACGGGTTCACATTTATTCTGGACTAGAACAAGACACATTTTGCGATCAAAGGTTGAGTTCTATAGTAGTCAAAAAGAAAACCGAGGTTAAAGTCCTTATTTCTTAAAATAGAGGTTAGAGTCCTCATTTCAGTGACGTTTCAGTGGTTAAAATTGTTGTGTGCCTGTCCCCTGATAGCGTGAAATTAAATAAAGAGGGAATTTGGAGCCACATAGAGATAGACGGGCATAATTGGGTGTATTACTCTGTGGTGTAATAAAAAATAATAAAAAAAGGAGAGAGAGAGAGTAAGAGGTGTGTAGTGGAGAATTATTGAGAAGCAGAGAGAGGAATGTGTTGGGAGACTGACGTGCAGTTTGCGCTGTCAAGGTGGGCGTGTTGCCTGCTTATCTGTTTAACAGTGATGAAAATGAAATTAAATAAATCTCTTAGTGTGTTAATACAGGAAGCTACGGACCTGGACCAACTGCCCCCACAAGCACAGCGGTCGAAGCAAAATTATAGTAATGGGAACCACACCCAGCAAGAATCAGCAGCTGTGAAACAGACAGCAGCGAGGAGAGAATTAGAGGAGAAATGAAGGTTTTAAGAGCACATGAAATTGGGTTGAATTTTGGGGCCAACGGACTTGTGGAGGTTGGGAAGGCGTCCGGAGCATCACAACAAAAGGTGAAACAAAAACACACACGAGCAGAGAAATGTGAGAGAAAGGCTCCTTTTAAGGTAACGCCTTGTTTGAGAAAAAGTTAAAATTAACCTGCCTAAAAATGCACACACATGCAATGAAAAAACAGCTTACACTCATGAACATGTGAAGATTTTCCAGCAAGGTTAAAGCAGCAAAAATTTACATACACCTGTTGTTAAATGATGAGGTTTATCCATTACTAACAAATAAACCCTCTGGGTTGCAGGACAACAATTTAGCTTCAAAGAAAAAGAAAATAAAGAGACTGGTATGACCAACCAGTGATGAAATAACAAATTGTGAGATGTTTTCTGATGATTGAACAACACAAGTGATTACCGACGGAAAGAAAATTTCTCTTTTGTGAGTTTAAACATGAGCTTAGGAATTTGAACATGTGCATGTTGTCCTGTCAACTTGGTGGGTTATGAGTTGATTATATCGTGAGGAAAAAAAAAAAAGGGGGAGAAAAGGCTGACACAGGGCCTGGCCCGGTGTTTCTCCCCTCTAGTTGTAACACAGCCAACACAACATCATTTTCCTGTTCGTACACTTCTGTTTGTTTTTTGTTTTGTTTTGTTTTGTTTTGTTTTGGTTTTTTCTCTTTATGTTTAATTACAGGCTGCTTTGCCGGCCCTGAAAGCCGAGGCTGACCTGGACTCCTGCTCTCCCCTCTACGTGACCCTGACCAAATGCTGCAATAGCTGGACCCACAACAACCTGAAAATGTCAACAAGTGCTGCAGGAACGCGATCTCATGCAGCAGAGACGGAGAGCGTTAAAACCAAGGCCCGTTTCACTACACGGGGGAAAATTCCCAGACTGCGTCAGCTGACAGAGCTGTGACGGGACGCCTGCCAAGCCCGAATGAAAAGTAAGGTCAAGCAAAAGGATGCTGATCTTGATAACTCTGCATTAACACTGTGCAGGACAGTGATGGACCAACACGCATGATCGGGCAGCAAAAAGGGCGCGACAGAGACAGGAGGAGTAACTGAGGTCAAAAGGCACCTCAGAATGGACAAAAAACACAGAAGAAGATGCAGGTTTCACCTACGGTGAGCATGGACATTGGAGGAAGGACTGCCCCAATTGGGGTCAGAACCAGGACGGACTGAACTTTGAGCAGCAGCAGCAGCAATGGTCGCAAACAGACTGAAAAGGAGGAGGGCAGGACCCCAGGGCATGCTTCAGGCTGTGGTTTACCCAAGACACCAGAACAGGAAAGTGATGAACACACACACACACACACACGCACATTGGAATGCTGATTCACTGAGAAGTGATCCACACACATACACATACACATACACATGCACACGCTTGTGCAACGAAGAGTGATGCGCACACACACATACACGCTGATGCAATGAAGAATGCTTTGCTAACAAATGCTTATGCTGATATGCAAAATGCTGCACACAAACATCCAAAAATAATTTTTATGAGGAGCCATTGATTACCATTGATTACTTAAAATGTGTTTTATGTCACCCAGAGTACATTTATGTAGATTTTAGGGGTAAGGTCTGAAACAGTTTGGTTATGAAAACAATGTCTGTGTGTGATGTCTGTTTATGGCTCAAGGCCTTGACTGAATTCTTTGCTGTGCTTCACACAGCCTGGTGAGGAACAGAGGCACAGAGTGAAAATGATGAATTAATAGTGTAAGTTTTAGGTCGCAGTACCGCATTTTCTGTGATTGAGATTTAATTCAAGGAGGAACAAAAGGTGCTACGGTACCTGAGGTTCTCATTCCCACACAATATTGTCCCGGCAGGAAGCAAAATGTTCCTGTGAATTTCTGGTTGATTTTTTGGTTTTGCTTAGCGCTAGCTTGATTTTATCAGTGAGCTTTGGGTTGTTTTCTTTCTCTAACTGAGAGAGAGATGATTTTATGTTTGGACATGTCTGCAACGGGCCCTAGTTTGTGTTATTTTTATTAGTATTTTGTTGGTTACGTTTGTGTTTGTTTTTGTTACAGTGCACTGAGGAGAAAATCTGAGAGCTGTGATCCACTGGTGGTGATATTTTGTGAGTTCATGATTTAACAATCAGCTCTTTAAACCAGGCCTGAAAGATTGAAATTTAAAGCGCTATGAAATATTTTTACTGAAAACAGTTGCAAAGTGTGCTTCTCCATGATTGTAATTGGCTTGGAGAAATTCACTTATATGGGACACTGATCACATGAGAAGTCCTGAGTCTAAAAGGATTGCAGCGAGTCAATCCAGTCCAAAAAAAAACAAGGAATTGTTTTCCTTTAAAATGATGACGTCATCTTGCTGGTGATGGATGCTCGAATAGGTCGCGCGTGAGACTCCATTATCAGCAACATCTGGTATGAATGTGTGTGAATGAATGCATGTGACTGGACTGTGATGGACTGATGACTAACAGTTTTGACTGACTTGATACTGAGACAATGACTGCAACAACTTTAGGATTAGTAAATGCTGACAAACAATTCACCCAGCCGGCAAGAGAAGGGTGGATGCTTCGCTTTGTTTTGTTTTGTTTTTGCAGGAGCAGGAGTATAAGAGAGACTGGAGGAGGAGACTGTAGCTTCACATGAGAGTGTGGAACTGCAGATTTAACCCTTTGGTTGCTAATTTTGAGTTCTGAGATATGATGTCACTAACTTTTTAATTTTCTAGCTTCGTTGAATTGACACATGGGAGTGTGTCAAAAAGGGGGGAGTGGAAGTTGAGTTTGAACATCAAACAATGGTTATATAAAAATTTTTTATGACTTTATTTGTGTGTTTAATAATTTAGGTATGGTAAGCTTATAATGTGTTAGAATAAAAAAAAAAAAAAAAAGGTTAATTTGTTTTTGTTTTTGATTTCTTGATTAAACTAAGTGGTTATAATCACTTTCATAAACACATTGCAAATGTGCTCATAATGAGTTGACTCTCAGTCTTTTGAAGGTCATAAGCTTCGTTCGGCGTGACTGTCCGGACTGATAAATTGTCGGTGTTGACTTTGAGTGCAGAGGGCTAAATGCAAACACGCTTACACACACATAGATTAGGATTAGAATAAGTTCCTGGGTCAGAGAGACCTGAACACGAGATTTTAAACCAAATTTGCATCACCGAAAGAACAATGGATAACAACATTAGATTATCAAGGCTAGGGAGAGAGGTGTTTTGGTTTTCTGTCTCTTGCAGAGAAAGGAACAGACACCAGACGAGGTACGGAGATAGGAGGACCCTTCACAGCAGAGACAGATGTAGGGACTCCCAAGACAGCAACTGGGGTCAAGTGTCATGGCGTTTGGGCTCCTCGAGAAGATGGATCCCATAAACACAGCAATAAACATGAAGGGGTTGGCCAAAATCTAGGAACACCAGACCAACGAGGTTCGAGAGGCTCTTGGAAAAAAGGGGGACACGGCGGTGACCCCAAAATACACAGATCTTTGTTTGAAATCGGGGCAGAATAATCCCCTGATCTGTGCAACGACTAAAGGGTGGTCTAACCCCGGAGGTCGAAGCAAGAAGCTGAGAATCACCCGACTGGAAGATACTGGTAGCTGCAGCAATAAAATAAAGGTTAAAAGCTCCTTAGACAGAGGTTCTAGTCTAAGTACATTTGAAAGGTATAAGGTGGCACCAAAAATGGGAGTGGGAAACTGTAGCACCAAAATAAAGCTGTGGGAGAATTGGGGAGTAATGGGAGTGTCATCTGTAACTGCTGTTATGGTTGTAAATCTAATTTTTCTTGCATCTGAACTGCGTAAACACAGAGGTCATCCCACATATGGTCCACCCGTTAAAGGGGGACAGAGGGCCTCAGGACCAAGAAGAATTGGACCTTGTAACGCTGGAGTGTATGTTATAAGTGATCTCTTAAATAAAGAGATCAAAAGGGGGAATTGTGAGATTATTTTGTTATCATATGTTACTTTATATCTGTAATCAAAGTAGTTGAATTATGATACTGCTGTAGATCATATTATACCCCTTAATATAGAGTGTGTGATCAGTATGTAGTTTTAGTTTGCATTATACTTCTGACTTAAAAGAGTGTGAAAAACATTAGATCTATTTGATTGACCTGCATTACTCAACACTGTTGAATGTGTTACACTGTTTCTTGACATTTCATACTGCTGAATCATGAAGAGAATGTTGTGTGCAGGAGACCTTGTGTCTAGAATAGAAGAAGAGAAGACCACATTCCATACCCCCACCTTTACAGAGAGCAGAAAGACAGGGAGCCGAGGTCATAACTTAGGCGCCGTGTGAGAGAAAGAATGTGAATGTTTAGGGTTTTACGACTAGGTGGGGGCTACTAGAGGCTATAAAAGGCTGACTAACCCGTCACCATTTTGAGACTTGCTGTGACCCTCTGCAGGCAACTCTCCCCATCATGATGGTTCTTATGCTCATAAGTGTTGAATTGTATGGAAATAAAATATTGTTGATTGAGCATTTATACACCGAGTATTGTCCTTCCTTCAGCCCAAAGATTAAAAGAACTGGGAGATTTTAACAACCTCTTGTGGGGAACATCCCACACCACATCAAGAACTCCACCGACTTCACCGACAAGGTCCAGAAACTTACCCTGGATCCAGATGAAACCATGGTGTCCTTTGATGTAGTCTCTCTCTTCACTTGCATAACCACCATGGAGGCCGTGGAGACTGTCAGAAAACGACTACAAGAAGACAGCTCCTTGGAAGACAGGACCAACTTCACACCCGATCAGATTTGCACACTGTTAGACCTCTGCCTTACCACAACATACTTCAAATACAACGAAGGCTTCTACAGACAAAAACATGGCTGCGCCATGGGCTCCCCTGTGTCACCTATTGTAGCCAACCTTTACATGGAGGAAGTGGAAAGAAAGGCCCTTGGCTCTTTTAAAGGGAGAGTACCCAGCCACTGCTACAGATATGTAGACGACACCTGGGTCAAAAGCAAAACCCAAAAAGTGGAATCCTTCACTGCGCACATTAACGCTGTGGATAAAAACATCAAGTTCACCAGGGAAGACACAAAGGACAATTGTTTGCCTTTCCTCAACATTGAAGTTCACCGGAAGCACACACACACGGACCAGTACCTCTTCTTTGACTCCCACCACCCTCTGGAACACAAACCTGGAGTAATTAGGACCCTACACCACCGGGCAGAACATGTTCCCTCTAATTCTGAAGGGGAAAAAGTGGGAACACACACATGTAAAGGAAGCACTCAAAACATGCGGTTATCCTAACTGGGCTTCCATTAAGTCAGGAAAGATGCACAGAAAAGAAGATCAGACACCAGCGAGGGAGGATAAGAAAGACAGACGTAACAACACTGTCATCCCCTATGTAGCCGGTGTATCAGAGAAACTCAGGAGACTCCTCTCCACTGTGAGTGACCATCTTTGAACAGAGGCGGTGGTTTACAATGAATGAGAGGTCATATTTTGCATTTTAAACACCGGTACATGTATTCAGTTCTCTCCAACACTGCATGCCAATTGTTTCAGTCCAAACATCAAATGTTGGCCTCGATATGAAATTCAGAATCAACTGAATCAGTTAATGAAGAATCCACACTCTAAAAAGTAATTCATCAGGCCTTTTACTACCACTCGATTAAATCCATGGCTGCAAGATAAAAATTCTAATTTACTGATTAAGATAGACCTTCTAAGTTGCTGACTTTATTTTTGGAGGTTGCGTTGAATTAATAATGTTGGTAATTACATTAAATTAATTTTATATGTAATTTGAAATTAAATTCCAATGGTAGTGTGTTTAAAATAAAAGTCAAGTTGTAATTACTTAAATAAATTGAATATGTAACTTATTTTTTCTCCACTGTAACTTTTGGTTTTCAAGTTTCCTCCCCTACCCACCTAACTAGCCCGGGCAAATTCATATATGGTGCATTGCTTGGTGGACTTGCAAGCTTATATAAAAGACATTTCAAGGTAAGTAACATTTCATTTACAAATAACTGTTCTAACAAAGCAAAGCATTTGCGCTAGTCACTTGTAGTGAATTTGTGTACGATGTTATGCTCATCCAGTTAAGGAAATATTTTGCACTACCACATGTAGCTAATGCTAACCATTCTAAACTTTAGTACAGAAGAGGATAAGACTTATAAAGTTTCATTTGACAAAGGTCTTCAGCTTTGTCAAATGAGCAGCAGCTTTTTACACAATGCAATCTTTTTTAACATATCAGGTTGTGTGAAATATTGTTAATGTCATTCAAGTAGCATCATTCTGGCATAGGCTATGTGAATCTACTTAACATTAAGCCTTTATGTAAGCAGTTAGTATAGTGTGATACTAGGGTCATTAGTGCATTGTTAAGTTGGTACACATGTTTTACAAAATGGGCTGGGAGTGCACAATGTGTAAATTTGAAACCTCTACAAAAACAGGGTTGCTAAAACATTACAGATTACACCATGGTTATGGTGGGAAATGTCTCTCTTGTCTTCACCAAGATTGTTTTTGTTAGCCTTAGATCACATCTATCCTCTTTAACTAATGTATTAGAGCATTAATTAATGCAAAATAGCTAATAGTCTGCTAGATTTGATTCTTCTGTTTGTGTGGTCTACAGATAAAGGAGGAGTTCAAGAGTTCAACCACTGTAAGCCTTGAATGGCTACACTTGACCATTGCACTCCAAAACTGATGGATGTCATTTTTTCAAGGGGAGGAGCTAAAGGAGTGAGAATCAGGCAGATCAAGGACATGCTTCTTGAGGTAGGACAACTATTTAGACTTTGGGTAGCTTTGAGATGCACTTTGTTGGCACTCACCCATGTAGTTTATACTCATACTTTATTTTTTCTTAAATAGAAGTAGAAGTAGCCATCTGCTGCCTTATCACATACCTTGGAGAGAAGGAAGAGGACCTTTTCATGGAGTTTGGTGTAAGTAATTCAGCATCGTGTGTGTGTGTGTGTGTGTATTCCACTGATCATCTGAATTCATTAAGATTCAGTAAGTATAAAAGTCTAATCTATAATCTATAAACCTATTTTTTAAAAATTTGCTTTACAAGGACACCGAAGAATTTAAGGTCAACCTTGAAAGGCAGGTGATGAAAACTGAAAAAAATTGTTAACTGTTTTGAATCCTGAATGTGTAACATAGATCTTAAAGGTGTTTGCTGCATTGTGTAAAAGAAAGATGCAAGATCTTGTAAAGTTTGGTGGGCATTGAAAGTTAACATTTACTGAACACTTGCTTGGAAGTAGTACTGTAACAAAATGTTTTCTAAGTGGATTTTTTAGCAATTGAACACATTTGTTTCTGTGGTCTTAAATACATAAAAGCATATAGTTTAACTTGGCTGCGATGGTATAAATCTAAATTTCTGGTTTATTTTCACTTTTTAACTATGAAGTGTTGAAATGCCTACAGTTAAAAAATAAAAAAGTTATTTGCTAAAAAAATGTTGAATGAATTCACTTTTTAAAAGCTATTACAATAAAAAAAATAAATAAGAAAAAGCTAAAATGATGATAATAATGAAGAAAATCAGCAACTTAATATTTTAAATGATTAACTTAAAAAATTGTTTTTGTAATTGCTGTAATTAATTACATAACACTTAAAAATCATTATAAATAATGTGGAAAAAGTAATTGGAGGAACAGAATTTTTTATGAGTAAACAACTTAAAAACATGTTTTTAGGCTACCAATTTTTAATTACCAAGTAAGTGGTAATTAAAATCACCTTTGATTATGGAGGAAAAGTTAATTCCCTAACTCAATTTAGCTGTTGGTTCAATATAATTTCAACATAAGTTATCATAACTCAAAAAGAGTAATGGAAACTGTTGTGTTAATTTTTTTTTTGTTGAGCTTAAACAATAGTTTTTAGAGTGCATGTAAATTAAAGCAGTGGACTGACTGCAGAGAGACATGTAAGACTGCAACTCTGCTTCCTGGTCCCAACTCTGGATAGTCATACTTTGGGGGGTTTAATAAATTTGTCCAGTGTTAGGTTTAATGTATGTGTTGTAGGTTGCCATTAAAAAGCTCGAATGCTTCTGTTTGCTATCTAGGTAACCTACGCATATGACTACTTGCACGACCTTGATAAGGGGAACAAGCAGCCTTGAGAAGAACAGATTCTACCGACAACAATCTGGGAGAGCTGCACTCCCATCATGTAACCACACACATTGTATAACCATGCTTGCACAGCACAATCACACTTTGTGACCAATTATAGTAATTTCTCATAGGTAATACAGCAACAAGCTTTATGAATATTCATGTGTGTAACCAATAAAAACAACCTGCAGGGGGAAAGCAAGTTGAAGACAAATGCTTACCTCTCGCGAGTGAAAAGTTGAGCTCTGTGTGACCTCATTCCTGAGTGAAAAACAGTTAAACACATGAACAGGTTGGTGGTGTACCTGGGGCTTCTGTTTGCTTCCTCCTCAAAGTCACCCATCTTTCCTTTTTCCCCAGCTGCTCAGGGCCTGCCGGGGAACAGCTTGTGGGGCCTACGCTATCTTCGGCTGCACCAGCTACAGGGGCCTGGCTAACTGTGGGTGTATCAAGGGTAGGAAGCAGAGTCTCCAATTCAGTAATCCTGGCCTCCAGAGCTGCAAATATGCTACATTTGTTACAGGTATCATTACTGCTAACGAGGAGTAACTAAACATCTGACACAATGAGCAGGAAAGTGCAGGAGGGACAGGTGAAGATAGCACCTAACCGCTAGCAATGCTGCTAGCGGTTTGGCTATAAGCTAAGTTAAGCTAGCGAAACAGTAAAGGCACAGTGAGTGAATACTTTGGCTATAAATTAGGTAGTGAGTACACAGAAAGCGTGTCGGAGGAAGCAGGTGAAGACTATACTATCACAAAAGAATGTATCTAAAAGTTTTTAATTTAATTTGCAGATAAGCTACTCAAACACACCACTGTGTGTTGGAACAGGAACAGGACGTGATACTCTACCGCTGTCACAGTTGACGATGGCCAACCGTGGGGAAGGTGAGGGAAGGAGGACCCAGGCGCAGAGCTCTGTGTTTATTTACAGTGTGGTTAACAATTAATGCACAATTTATCCCCGTTGCTCCCCAAGACTCCCATGTGTGTTTCCCACTCAGACGGCCGTGTTTCTGCACACGCTGTGCGTGCTGTCCTTCCTCTCCCCATTCCTCTTGGGAGTCTAACTCAATGATCCCGCTCCAACACTCTCCTAAATAGCTCCCCCAACGAGCCCTGATCAGCAGCAGGTGTGTGGCAGGAGCTTCGGGTGTGGCCAGTCCACTAGCAGGGCCACACCCACCAGGCCTGAAGGTGCCTGTAAACCGGTGTTTGCAGAAACACCTGCATCCACACACACACACACACACACACACACACACGCACATATCTGCAAACAGGTAGAAGAGGGACAGCAATACCAAATATACATATAATAAAAGATAAGTCCATAACTGCTCAGGGTCGCTCAGACCCAGTACCCTGACAACAGCAGAGAGAGCGAACACCAAGTGTATTTTTACTCAGTGTGTATTTTTAAGTATCAGTGTCTGACTTGGCTCCCTCTCCGTCTGTCTCTGAGCTTTTTGTTCTTTAGGCCTTTAGTGAGCTGTCCGTGGTGCTGAACAAGCACAAATCACTGTTTATAGGAAACTACTTGTAATTTTCCTTTAGATTTCATCTGTGGTCATTCAGTCACTTTTAATTCACAAACACAATAGAGCAGGTACTTTTGTTCGTTTGAGGGAATCGTTTATGATGCTTTTATTTTCTTCGTTTCACTACAGTAGTTGTTTAGAACGATGATGTTATTCCCCATTCTGTTTTTCTTAAATGTGATAGGCGTGATCCGTTACTTTAGTGTTAACTAATTTATCCTGTTTTACTCCTGTTTTTTTCTCTAAAGAATGGTTTTTACGGTAATAAACACATTTTTATTAAAATGAGATCAGATTTATGATAACCACTCTACTAACTTGACATTGTTGCCTTTAAAACATTTTGCCACAGTTTCTGAAATACACCTGTGTCTTTAACCCAAGTCTTTTTAAACTTCAAGTTCTGCTCCTGAAGGTCTTCAGCTGTTCATGTTGCAGATCCACTGTGAGCTGAAATTCCAATGAAGCTGTTAGAAAATTCAAAAATTGGACGCTTTGTGTTCCTACTGCTGCTGGAGCTGACTGAGTCCACTCAATACAACACTGATGATTCCAGCACACATACGACAGCACATTTCAGAAGCATCCCTGAAGCATCTCTTTGCTCCACACCAATGTGCAGGACAAAAGAAACAGCAAAGGAAATCCTGTCAGTGTTGAAAATAGAAGAGCCTGTGCAGACCAACATGTTTCTCTTCTAAAATACACCAGGTGTGGTTTGAAGGACGCAACAAAACCACATCAGAAAGACATCAGAGACTCATCACATCACTCGCTGGATTCACTGGATTATTTTTCTTTCACCATTATTTGGAACAAAGAAAAAAACTTGACTGGTTTGTGTCATTGTGGTGCTGCATGGCCCACTTTCTCCTGAGATTCAGTTCACAGACAGATGTTCTGATAGTTTTCTGTAGAATTTGCTGCTATAATTCAAAATTGATTGTGTGATTAATGATGGTGAGCCAGACGGGCCAAACCATGATACTATCAGCAGCATGTTTCATTGTAGTGGTGCATCATTGATGGGATACATGGACTGGTGCTTATATAGTGATTTTCTATTTTCATGTGGACTAAAGTAGTGGACTGACCAACAGACTGACATTAACATCAGAGCCGTGCTGCTAGTGTGGCTAAAAGAAAAGAGAAAAAGAGACAGTCATGTAGATATGAACATTAGAGAAACACATCATGGAGCTGAAATATGATCCTGCTTCCTCATTTGGACTCATTCACCTCAGCTGACACATTCAACAGCAGACAGGTTTTTGTAGCAGTCTGTTTCACTGTGGGAGGATATGGCTACTACATCTTTGGCTCTGGAACTAAACTGTCTGTAACAGGTAAGAACAAATATTTATTTTCCTTCAGTTGTTTTATTGTAGAAGCTGAAAATGTGTTTAAAGTCAGTTTCTGCTGCTTCAGGCTTTACATGTTAGTTTTTTCATCATTAGTAGAGAATTCATCTGCAGCCATTGTTACATAAGAAAAGCTCAATAATCTCTGAAAACATGTTTAAATCTCACTGAACAACTAAAGTTATTCTTTATTTCTGCAAATATTAGTGATGTTACAAATATTTAGGATTTGATCATCTCAGTAATTCTGCACCATCTGCTGGTTTTTGAACACAAGATCATATTTGATGTTAAAATTTATAATTTTGGTATAAAAAAGTACAAAGAAATCTGAGATTTGGTTATATGTAAATAATAAACTTGAGAAATGTGATTGTTCAGAAAGACTTTTTCTGAAGAATAATAAGAATATCTGTTAACATTTATACTGTTAAAAAATGACAACAAAAATGATTTACTTACATAATGCTGATAATAATTTATTTTATTTAGATAGAAATTATTTAAGTTTATTTAAATATTGCTTATTTACATAAGCAATATTTATGTGTCTTCAATAGGAAAATAATAAATATTATTAATGGTTAAATTAATAGATTTTGGGGGAATATTTAACATAAAATACGTAAATAAAAATACAGTTAATAGGAAATGAAAAGCATTTTAAAATTAAATATAATGGTGCCAACTAATGTGTTCCAATCCTAATGGACGGTTTAAGTTTATATTCATCATATTTAAAATAACTGAATACATTTTTGGAGAAAATATCAAAAAGTAAATGTCAGATCTAAATAACCATGTCAGACACTACAAACATGTGAATATAATTTAATGAATATTATCAAATGTATTATATCAAGTTATATTTGCTTCATACTTTTGCTTCAAATAAAATAGTATAATAACCATTTTTCATTTCATACATAAAAAGAACAAAAAAATATTTATGAAAAGATAATATTGAGATACTATTTCTATGTTCATTTTATAAGGGTAAAGTATGTAATGTTTAAATACTTAAGATGTTATCTTCATGCCTTGAGCACTGAAATTTTAATTGGATTGTTAAATAACAAAAAAATACTCTAACTATTTTTGTTATGATTACACTAACCATAAAAGTCATAAATGGACAGAGTTTTTTCAAGGTGAACAAACTTGTCTTTGGATTGTAGATGGAAATCAGAAAAGAACGACAGAGGCACCGAGAGTTCATGCAAACACACAGCAGAGCCCCACCCGACCAGCAGGTCTCAACCCACAACATTCTTACTTTGAGGCTACAGCGCTAACCACCACATCACCCTGTCACCATTTATGTTTTCAAATATTTCTTATAAAGCTAAAAAGAGGAAACAACAGAACATAATCTCTGTGTTTTTCAAACAGCAGGACCCAGAGTCCACGTGGAGGGGAACAGCTCCCTGCTGTGTGTGCCCCCAGCCATGTTTCCTCACCTGGTCCAGCTGTCTTGTAAAAGACAGAAGAAGAACAGCCAGCTGCAAGAGCTGCCCCCTGCTGATGGAGAGCAGCTGGTGCTCAGAGAGTCCAGACGCAACACCTCCATCTTACTGATCCATCAGCAGGAGAACCGCACATATAAATGTAACTGCTACGTGAAGCACGAGGGGGGCACAGTGGAGGCCCAAACACAGCAAGGTAATGAAGGCTTGGTGACTGTGTTCAGCAGTGATTCAGCTTCATGTGGAGATGCTGTCAAAGAGAGCAGAGGAGCAGAGGACTGACATTTCTCACTGCAGCTCCAAACATTTGACTCCTTTTCTTTTTCCACCCACAGATTATGTTCTTTCTATACACAGGGTGAAGCTGCTCTGCCTGCTGTACACAGTGCTGATAGTGAAGAGTCTGGTGTACTGCTGTGGACTCTCTCTGCTGATGATCCTCACAAACAAGGGACCGTCCACCAACTGCACACATGCTGACTGACTGTTTTCTGCTCGCCTTTTCTCACCATCAAATCTCATCAATTCATCTCATTCATCACTTTGATCAGTATCACAAATGTTAGTTATGATGTGTTGTGCTTATTTTGGCTTTTTCTTCAATAGTTAGAAGATCATCTGAAATAAATACATCTTTACATGTATTGTTACTCTGAGTTAGAATTCTTTTTATACTTATTGTGACTTTTATTGTAGTAACAAAAATCATCAGGTATATTTTTATCACAAGTTTTCTGTTTGATTTCTTTTTATTTTGGTTGATTTTCAAATGTCAAACAGTGTAGTTGTGTTTGTAAGTGTGAATATTAAAGATTTCAAGATGAAGAATTTGATTCTACTTTCATTGTGTGATAAACAACAACCCGTGTGAGTGAAGCACAAACTGACTGTATCCAAACTTGCTCTCCTGCAGCAGACGGGCTGTGTGGGTTTCTGCTCTGCAGCCTCCACACCGTTAGCTGTGGCTTTTCACTTTAATAACACAATGACAGTTACAAGCATGAACTCTGCTTAAAGAATGATTCCAGGAAGGATCTGTGTTCTTCACCTGTGAGAGAAACAGCTCAAATCCTCAACTCAGAGCTGACAAATGAACTTTAATGGAATCAAAGCAGAGACCATGAACCCCCTGCAGTCTGCTCAGCTCCCAAATTATTACCTGAGCTGAGTTTTTCATTCTGGATATCACACACGTAAGAACAGATCAAGTCTGAACAGCAAATGTTGGAGAATCATTTTGAAGTGTTGCTAAATGTCATTATTATTACAGAAACTACTGAATGATTCAGAAAATCGTTTCCAAAAAGCAGAAATATCCAAACAAAGTAGAAACAAGGCAACATGAGTCATTCAGATACAGATAACATATTCTCCTTATTTTGAAGAACACAGTCATGAAATCTTTCTGTGTGTCATTCATTGAGTTGAAGTGCCTAATAGAAGAGGAAAAGCAGAAATAATCAATGATAGCTGAGACATTGAGAACATGGCTGTATGCCTGCTATCATAACAGGAAACAAAGCACACAAACAGCAAACACACAATAATGTGGTCGCAGCTTGTTGTGTGTTGTTAGGTGTCATTTTTGACTTTGACATTTAATGAAGTCACAAAAATGTGTGCGACTCATTAAAGGAGTCTGTACGTCTCAGTCAGTGCTCTGTATTCATGTGTTCACCTCATTAAACTCACTGAGACACTTTTCTCCTCCAAACTTACAGCACAGCTTCATATTTCACTGACTGATTCTTTGATTACATCCATTAAGGCTCACACAGTGAAATTAGTGCAAACTTACAAATGTGTTGGAACAATTTTGGCCTCCAAACTGAACTTTGAGACAAACAGTGAAGCTGTGAGCAAAAAGAGGCTCCAGTGTGTGTCATGGTGGAGGAAACTGTTGTATTCCCACATTCAAAACATGCTGATCTTATTGGATTTTTCCCTCAAAGTCTTTTTCCTCCTTTTTCTCTTCATCCAAATGTTCTAGCAGGCTGACTGTGAGTCCCTGTTTAACCTGTACAGCAGAAAGTAACAGCAGTCAGCGGCCTCCACTTGACTTCATGACTTCAACCCCTCGCACAGTCAGTTTCACTTTCTTCCTTCTGTCTTTTAGTCCTAAAATGTAGAACAACACCAGATCAAAATATTTGTGTCCTTCACTCAGATCTTCAAATGATACCTTCTATATCAGAGATGATACAAAGGCAACATTTTTCTTATTTCTCTTTCATGAATCAAAAAGTACTTTTGTACTGTTGTGTAAATGTGTATGTAAAGGTGGATGACTGCCTACTGCAAATGAAATCTAACCATGGGTACAAATAAATGAAGCTGAAGCTGACGTAAAACACAGCCCTGTTTTTATTACTGTTTATAGATATTATCATTGATGATCATCATTTTGAATGATTCTTAAAAAGGGTTTAATGAATCCTTCAGTCTGAAACCAACTTGGAACAAAACACATTAGAAGATGTGGGAAAGAACCACAGTGTGCACATATTTTAAACACACAACCGAACCACATGTGTTTGTTATGTTTTTCATTCTAAATGTTGTCATATATGATTTTGTTTTTTAAATTACTTTGTTAACAAAGCAAGAACTATCAGGTTATTTTAATTGCAAATTAAGTTTTTAAAAATTTTTATAATTATTTATAGTTTAGTTATATTTAATGTTTTCATCACAGCTGTTAAACAACAGATAACAGTGTGTGTTACTAAATTCATATTTAATGTTTTCATCACAGCTGTTAAACAACAGATAACAGTGTGTGTTACTAAATTCACAGCAACCTGAATGTGTTTGAGTGTTTCTGCATCATGTGACCCAGATTTTTGGATCTGCTTTCAGATTGAAATGAAGACGATGAAACCACACAGCAGCTTCAGCTGAGCTGTCAATCAGCAGCAGCAGTCTTATCTGTGGGCCGCAGGGGCTGATGGGAGCTTTGAGGACCTGTTAGAAACCACGTGGCCCTCGTCTGATCTCACAGCTCGTCCTTGTTTGGCCTCAGCTGCATCAGAGCGCCACTTCTCCCCAGGTTCACCAGAGGAAACACCACTGCACAAAATGCTTTTCCTCCCAGCTGCTGCTCTGTGCTGTCTGTGTTCAGGTGAGTGTTTCCAGCCAATCAGGAGCCAACAAAGTCAACCTGGAACAAACACTGTCACACTAACCTTCATCTATCTGTCTGTGTCTCTACAGCACTGGTTACCATGGCAGCAGAACAGCTGATTCAGGACGATTTAACACTGACCAGGAGAGTTGGAGAAAGTGTCTCCTTCATCTGTAGAGGGACTGAACAGTGTGTTGGCAGTTACATATTCTGGTATCACAAAAATGTAACATTCACAGTTATTCTTGATATTGATCTGAATAGTGGTGTTGTAGATTGTGATACTTACAATCATCCTCAGAAAGATGATTTTTCAGCTGAGAAGAAAGACAGCAGCTATGAGTTGAGAATAGAAAGCATTAAACTCGATCATTCAGCCACCTACTACTGTAAATGTTATAAGTCTGATACCCACACTAATAAATGATCCCTGCAGCCTGAACAAAAACCAACAGATGAACAGATGTCAAACAGTGTTTGTGACAGGAAGAGAGCAGTAAACCACAGCCCAGGTTCACAGATTTCACCTCCATCTCAGAGTCAGAAACATACTGAGCTTAGTGTTGGGTTATTGCTGTCACAATTAAGATTATTTTATTTCAGCAATCATGTTAGCATGTTAATGATTGCTATTGTTTGCTAACCTTGGCCAATAAGCTCTGAAAACAAAAAACGGCTTTATGTGAAAATATTGTTATATAGTTTTCAACTTTAATCATTATCACCTCTTCTGTTTTTATAATCTTAAAGTGTTTACTGTTCAACGTTAGAATTTGCTTTTTGAAAACTTCTCCTAAGAGCCCTCCGCATATGTTAATATCTATGCTTTATTCCTTTGAATAACATCTCCATGATTTGTTTTTTAGTCTTATTCATGCTGTTGACATTTGGGGAGAGTAGAACCTGCTCCAAACAAATTTGGGGCAGCACTCTGATATGGGCTCAAATTGTGGTCATAAATATTTTGTACTTGTAAATCGGGATTTGTATATGTTAAAAAGATTTAAGTGTGCGTAAAAAAGATTTGTGTGTGGACTTAGCCAAAAAATACGTGTGAAACTCTGCAAGTTACAAGTACGAATTTTGACCTTTCTTTTCTTCCTTTCATCTGATTGGCCAATGTCATGTCAATCACAAATGTAACTATCCAATCAGAGAACAGATGGGTTTGGCTATTGGAGGGGTGCTTTATGGAGCTTCAGGTCCTTGAAGGGAATAAATGCCCTTTTACATGCCGGGGGGAGTTGTAAATGACAGTCTTCACTAGTGGGGTTAGTTACAAATAGGGATGGGTATCGTTTAGGTTTTATCCGATACCAGTGCCAAACCGGTACTTTTGAAACGGTGCCGGTGCCTAAACGGTGCTCGAACCGGTGCTTAAAGAATGAAGAACACAAACTTTGTCCTAAAACCTCTCATGTTTAGCTGTTTCCCACTTTTTCTTTGGTCGTTTTAGCCTTTTTGGCCAGGGTGAAGGGAGTATCTGCCATCAAACAAGAAGACAGCCGCATGTAATTACGACGGTGTTTGCTAGTTCACCTTACGTGCATTAATTTAATAACGTGGTTAGCCTACTCAACGTAAATTACACACGAACAACATTAAGCTACTGACCCAGAGAAGAGCAGCAGCTGCTGCCATCATCATCCGTCATCATTTCTGCTACACTGGCAGGGCTAGGGGCCAGGACTCTACTCTTCGGGTTTTTGGGGGATGTTGCTAACTCCAGTCCGATAACAGGCACCACACCCGCAGTAGATGTGCTCGGTGTGAGGTCTCGCAGCAAGCTATCAAATGCGGCGCATTTCTCGGCTTTTAAAAAAATGCTATGCGTCGCCAGGTGTTTCATCAGAGGTGTTACCTCCTTTGCACAGTATCACCTTAAAGCACTTGTTGCAGGCTGCTGGGTTTGCATCTTTTGCTGTGAAGTACAGCCAAACTTCGCCTTGGGCGTTTTTAATCTGTAGCTCTGCTCTAAAAGAACGTACGTACCTGGGCCCGCCTACTACACTTGCAAAGGTAAAATGATTGGCTGCAATCCAAAGTGTGTTACATCTCAGGAAAGAAAAGCACCGAAATAAAGCACCGAAATGTGCGCTGCTTTTCGGTCTGGTTTCTACCGTTTATGTCAGAACCGGTGCCATCATGGCACCGGATACCGGTACCCATCCCTAGTTACAAAGCTTTCTTCATTATGAATTGGCATACATGTTTTTATTGAACATTTGAAGAACTAGCAAAAAACCCCAGAAACTCTTGTAGAGGACATAAAGTCAGAGATAGAAACGACAAGGAGCAGGTGCATCTAGTACAGGTAGAGCTGCTGCAAAAACCCACAGAGCTCAGCAGCCAGCGCAGCAAATTCTGGATCCTTGGCTTTTAGTTAGCATTAGCAGCACATGCTGCGTCCGATGTGAAAGGACCTTTGTGCTGCGCACTGTGACTCACAGCAATGCTCCCGGGTCAGCCCTGACTTTGTGTTAAACTCATCCTAAAGTAAGAATAGTATTTCTAACCACTGATATACCACAACTTTATCCTTTCAACAGCTGCTGAAAGTTAGGGGACCTAGCTGCTATCAGATATTTATATAGAGATCCTCCATCTTCAAACTGTATTACCCTTCAAAGACCTGCAGTTCAAAAAAGCGCCCCTCCGACAGCCAAACCCATCTGTTCTCTGACTGGATAGTTAAATTTGTGATTGACATGACATTGACCAATCAGATGAAAGGAAGAAAAATAGGGTCAAAATTCATACTTGTAACTTGCAGAGTCTCACACTTATTTTTTTGGCTAAGTCCACATACAAATCTTTTTTACGCACACAAAAATTCTTTTTACACATACAAATCCTGATTTACGAGTACAAAACTGATTTACAAGTACAAAATATTTATGACCACAATTTGAGCCCATACTCTGAGCCTTGACAAGTTTCCAAATAATCATGGCTATACTTGAGTCCTATAAAATGTTTGTCTTAATGTTGTTCCTGCATCCAAATGAGAAGGTGAAATTTTGAGGTTCAGACCTTTTAAAACTTGAATAATCCAGTTCCAATCCAGTTTTATTTATAAAGCACTTTAAAATACCCAGCACAGGAACAAAGTGCTGTACAGAAAATACATTAAAACAATAGAATAACAGAAAACACCAAAGATAAATAAATAAAACACATAATAAATAAAATTAAAACAGCCCTATATTAAAATAAAAAGCAAGATAAAACAGCATCGAATCACCTAAAAACAACTGAAATAAAAATAAAAATAAAATAAAAATAAAATAAAAATAAAAACCAACATCTCACGTGGTGTCAAAGGCCAAGGTAAAGAGATGGGTTTTCAAGAGTGACTTAAAAACAGGTAAAGAACTGGCCTGTCTAATCTCTAAAGGAAGCCCGTTCCACAGTTTTGGAGCTGCTACAGCAAAAGCACGATCTCCTCTAAGTTTACGCCCAGTCCTCGGTACATTCAGGAGCAGCTGATCAGCTGACCTGAGAGAGCGGGTGGGTGTATAAGGCTGTAGCAGCTCAGAGAGATAAGATGGGGCGAGGCCGTGGAGAGCTTTAAAAGCAAATAAAAGAATTTTAAAATGAATCCTAAAAGGAATAGGCAGCCAGTGAAGTGAAGCTAAAACAGGGGAAATGTGCTCAAACTTTCGAGTGCCAGTTAAAAGACGAGCGGCGGCATTTTGCACCCTCTGTAGATGACTAATTGTGATGCACTGACCCCAATATAAAGTGCATTACAGTAATCCAGCCGAGTGCTAACAAAGGCGTGGATCACTGTCTCAAAGTGCTGCCGTGAAAGAATTGGCTTTATTTTTGCCAGCTGCCTGAGGTGAAAGAAGCTAGATTTTACCACTGCCTTAATCTGATTTTCAAACTTCAGATCACAGTCCACTTTGACCCCCAGGTTTGTGACAGTTGGCTTAACATACTGGGCCAAGGAATCTACATACACATTGGGGGTCTCAGTGGGGCTACCAAAAACCATCACCTCTGTCTTTTTATCATTGAATTTTAAAAAGTTAACAGACATCCAAGCCTTAATGTCGTCGAGACACTGAAGTAATGGCTGTGTAAGGTATCTGCCTTTTTTCTTTAAAGGGACATAGATCTGACAGTCATCAGCATAAAAGTGGAGAGCAATGCCGTGCTTTCTCAGTACAGAACCAAGAGGAAGCAGATATAAAGAGAAGAGGAGGGGGCCTAGAACTGAGCCCTGTGGGACACCACACAAGAGAGGAGCGGAGGACAACACATAGTCACCGAGACTGACACAAAAGGTTCGCCCCGCCAAGTAGGACCTAAACCACTCCAGTGTTGTGCCCCTAATGCCCACCCAGTGCTCCAAACGAGAGAATAAAATGGCATGATCCACAGTATCAAACGCAGCTGTCAAATCTAAAAGCACAAGAACAACACAGTCCCCAGCATCAGTTGCTAAAAATATGTCATTAAAAACTTTTAAAAGGGCTGATTCAGTGCTATGAAAGGGTTTAAAACCAGATTGGAAAACCTCTAACACATTTTGCTTTTCCAGGAAGGCCATTATTTGGCTGTAAACTACCTTTTCAAGAATTTTAGAAAGAAAAGGTAGTTGGGAGATAGGCCTGTAATTTGCAAGAACCGTAGGATCAAGAGCAGGTTTTTTAATCAGGGGTTTGACTACTGCATGCTTAAAATCTTTAGGGACAACGCCTGACATCAGACTATGGTTTACCAGCTCAAGAACCAAAGGACCAACTGTAGGTAACACCTCTTTTAAAAGTCAAGGAGGGACAGCATCATTTGGAGACCCTGCAGGCTTAAGACGACCAACAGTCTCCTTTAGAAAGGACAGAGTCACAGGCTCAAAGCTGTCAAAGACAGCAGAGCAGGAAACAGAGACTGAGGGGTCATGAGCACAATGACAGATTTGAGCCCTTGTGGAGGAGACCTTCTCAATAAAAAAGTGTAAAAAATTTTCACAGGCTTCTGATGAGGGCTCGATACAGTCAGTATATGGTGCACTAAGAACAGAGTTAATAGTTTTAAATAAAACACGCGGGTTGTGGCAGTTTGACAAAATAATGTCAGATAAGTGTTTTCTTTTGGCATCTTTTACAGTTCTTTGATATTGACGCCAACAGTCCTTCAGCATCTGGAATGACACTTGTAGTTTGTCCTTTTTCCACTTGCGCTCAGCTCGACGGCAATCGCGTCTGACAGCTCGGGTCATGTCGTTCAGCCAGGGCTCAGATTTAGTTTTAGGCAGCCTGGTTTTTAATGGAGCCACAGTGTCCAAAGCAGTCCGACAGGTGGAATAAAACCATGAGCTCAGTTCCTCAGTCTGGCTGCATAAAAAATCCGGGATCTGACAGATCTGGTCAAAGACTGTTGAAAAGTGTTCAGCAGTGGAGGAGTTAAAAACACGACAGCGCTGAGCAGCAGCGCGAGGTTTAACTGAGGCACAGGCAAGAGGAACTTGAAACATCACAGGACTGTGGTCAGAAAACACAGCATCGCAAATCTCTATGTTAGAAACAGAAAAGCCATGAGATAAAACAAGATCAAGTGTGTGTCCACGTTCACGTGTGGGACCTGTCACACATTGCACCAGATTAAACGAATCAATAAGGTTTAAAAAGGCCTTCGCCATGGGCATATCAGGACAACACACGTGAATATTAAAATCCCCAACAATAAGAACACGATCATATTTTGGCATGAATTCAGCCAAGAAGTCAGCAAAATCACCCACAAAGTCCTTATTGTATTTTGGAGGCCGATAAACCACCGCACACAACACTGTGTGAGAGCAGCCCAACTCAAACACAGACAGTTCAAAGCTGGTGAACGACGGGGTTGATAGCTGCTTACATTTAAAATGACTTTTAAAGATCGTAGCTATTCCTCCTCCTCGGCCCAACATACGCGGGGAATTAAAATAGCAGCAATCACCAGGTAGAAGATCTGAGAAGATGCTGCACTCACCGGCGCTCAGCCACGTCTCGCACACACAGAGAAAATCCAGTCCTCGGGATGTGAAAAAATCCTTCAGAATAAACGTTTTATTCGCTAGGGACCTAGCATTTACCAGGCCAATCCTGGCGGTGAGCGGCGGATCCCCGTCGCTAGCCGTCCTAGAAGCCCGACACAGAGGCCGCAGGTTCCACAGATTCACACCACGCCGGCGGGGACGAGGAGAGCAGGGTTTTCGGGACTGGGACGTCCCATCCAGGCCGAGGACAGGTACCAGCCAGAATAATGCAGAATAAAAGTCATCACAGCTTTTATTACAAGACATTTAAATGATGCGAGCATTGGTCACATTACAGGGAGTGCAGAATTATTAGGCAAGTTGTATTTTTGAGGAATAATTTTATTATTGAACAGGCCCCCTTTGTTGAGGGGCCTAGCAGATGGCGCCAGTGTGTGTGGCTTGCCGTCTGTCTCTGTCAATTTTGTTTTTGTTTGTTTTGTTTTTTACAATTTGTGCCACCCAAATCAACTCGCGACTGGTATATGAACGCCAAAAACTTTTGGATCTTTAATATTTTCTGACTAATCATCAAGGACAAACAATAGGGTATCCACCATCCCTGGCTGATGT